>NW_008235964.1:2054007-2081619 GCF_000691975.1 Corvus brachyrhynchos | reverse complement strand
TGAATAGGAGATTACCAGAACATGGAACCCCCTCTATACTTTCATCACAATACTGTCTTTTAGTGAAAACAGGTTGGGCATAGAAAAACTAATGAGAATGTCCTGACTCAGAGACTAATATGTGAAATGGAAAAAATTGCTCCACTAACGATTATGTTTAGGAAAAAAAAAAACAAAACAAAACTTTGCACCTAAGCCTTGAAGTGTTTCAAGAACTAAACTGTAGTTTCATAGACTTTCTTAACTGCAGCCTTGAGGTGTATCAAAACATTCTTGTGAAAGAATCTCAATTAAAACTCCTGCTGTGACACCTTCTATCAGCTGCCTTAGTGCTCCTGAGCCAGTTTTCAGAGCCTCTCTCCGAGTACCCAAGATACAGAGCAGAGATCTAATCCCCACGCTTATGGCACCCAAGTTCCAGGCACTGCCGTGCTAAGCTGACCCACCCCTAGGTCTTACCTGAAATCCCAGCATATCAAAGAAAAAAAAAATTGACTTGTTGAGCTTCAGAAGCTCAATTGGACTTCAGAAACTCTACACATCTTAATAAATATACTTTTTCTGTTAGTTATCATTTTAACACTTTTTTTACAGGAAGATCTAAGTTCCTATTTGCAAAGTAGAATGGAAAATATATTAAGAAGAGGAGGAGTAAATCATAAATTTAATTGAAATTTGTATAACTCACTGTTCTTCCTGAAGGATAGGCCCACATAGGGAGTAAGATATTATTAAAGTTAATATTTTTCCATTCCATCTATCCATTCTAGTTTTAGGATTTTACTGCTTCAGACTTTTGAAGCCAATTTGTACTGAAATGATGATGTGCCATACAAAACAGTAATTGAGACATGCTTATGTTTTTGGATCGATCATGACAGTTAAGTAGGTGAAATCATCCTGTTTTAATTACAAAGCAACTCCCCCTCAACTGTGTTTCTTATGGTTAATGTTTTCCCCTAATAAAATGCAAAAGGATTATTACGAGAAAAATATGTCATTTCTTGACAAAGAAGAAATATATTTCCTGTCTACCATGTGTCTAAATACTGTTCACTTTTCTATTTCAACAATACCACTGAGGCAAAAGCAGCTTTGCATAAACAGGATTTGACCTTTTTAAGTTTCTCCTGAAGAAGATATTTAGGGAAAATGAGTAATATACTAAGAACAGTTAGTCTGAAGTCACAGCAGAAGTGGTTTGTAGCAGTCATCTTTATGATAAAAGTATGTTTCATTTTATTTAACAAAAGTAAGATGTGATACTCAGAACCAGGTTATGTTCCCCATGACACTGGAAGTATCCTAACAAAAAGAGCTGTCCTGCATCCTACGTGTCAAACATTCATTATATGTTCTTGATTCACACCTTTAAGTGCCAAATGATATAAAAGACATTATGTCAAACATTTCTCATAAAAGTTGTAAAAGCTTGTATCTTGAAAGTGCCATTTCTTGGGCTCAGAGAAACAGTAATTCTACTTAGAGCTGCTGATTTCTCAAATGCCTGACTTCACAAATGCCATGGGCATTCATTCAGAAGGACATCTGTCAGAGAAGAAAGAGTTATGTTCTTTTCTTGATGTCTGTCCTTGTGCCAGAGCACATATTCAGAGTCAAGAAACTTCCTTTCAAAGCTTCTTAAAAGGGACCTCTACTACACATTTCCTCTTTCAGGAAGACGGCCTCAACTACCAAACTCTTTTATGCTCTTCTTTATGAAGATTATGAATGTCCTCTGTCTGGTGTTGGACCACAACTTCCTTCTCTCCACCTGTGCTTCTTCTTCCACGCTGTTCACCTGAGAAGAGTCTCTATTCCCAGTATTATTTCTGTGTTTTACATGATTCTTCCTTGTATAATAAGCACAAACCCTGGAGAAGAAAGTGAAATCTGTAAACCTTGCTGATGTTCAGAATGGAAAATTATATTCCTTTCTTCAAATTCACTAAATTATTGAAGATTTTCCTGATAAATAGAATGTTAACCCTTGTAATAATACAAAAACCACCAAACTAACATTGCATATTACATAAAAAAATACCTCAAGTATTTTTTGTTAATGACTAGTCACAGAATCATAGAATTATTTAGGTTGGAAAAGAACTTTAAGGTCATAGAATCCAACCGTGAATGTTCACCTGAATTCATTTTGAAAGGCATAGCTTAAAGAGTTTCTCAAGCTGTGAATCCTAATCTCAAATACCGTCAAACACATGAGCATCTGTAACACAAAATCTCTTTTTCCCTCAAATATGCTATTAACAGATGTCTGCCTCCCGCACATTCTGCAAACTGCTCACAGGTGGCAAGGAAATTGTTTTAAAACACTGTAACAAAGACCTCGAGTAAGCTTGTACCACCTACCCAAAGAGACCTTAACAGATCCCCAGAAAGTCATCACGGAAGAATAACACAGGGTATTAGAACCAGAAGGGCTTTCTTCAAGAAACAGAAAATGCTTTCAAGCAAAAGAGGTGGATTTAAGCATAAACTCTGGCAAGCCTAGAATAAGATAGGCCAAAAATCATTTTCTTAAAAAATTGCAAGATGGTTAAAAACTGTGAATAAAATTTTTTTAAGCATACCAAAAGCAGGAAGCATGCCAGTTTGTCTTCAAGGTTGATAGTTGATATAAAAGATTAAAAAAAGATAATTTCTCCAAGAAGATGCAGTCTTAGCAGAAATACTAAATGAATTATTTGCATTGGTGTTCACTATAGAGTAATGCAGGTAAGCTCTGACACTGAGCCTTTCCTTATGGCAGACAAGTCCAAGGAAATAAACTGAAGTTTACTTAGAATAGATCCAGAATTCTGATAACTTTTTTTATCATTGATAAGACTAAGAAAGCAAAATAATTCTCCCTCGAAAACTCAAAATCAGATTATATTTGAGATGGTCAGAATTCTTGAGTCATCTTGGATGCTGGAAGACTGAAGATGCTGAGTTAAATGGTGGGTTTTCAAAGAGTCTGATGGAAGATATACAGGAAAATACACATTAGTAAGTCTTTTCTTTCTTGAACCAAGTAACTGAATCGTATAATGAACCACATGAATAAATACTATTTAATGAAGAACATTCAGTACGAGTTTAGCTGGGGGAAAATGGGCTTCACTGTGAACTGGGACAAAAAAAAAAAGAATTACATATGAGCTCCTTCATATAATACATCTGGATTTTCAAAGAACTTTCAAAGTTCCTCATCAAACTCCTTACTCTAACAGGGAAGGTTTCCTCACAGACTAATGGTCAGTTAAAAGCTGGGAAACAAATAATGGGAACAAATAATCTGAAATGTTACTATTTTAATCCATGAAGACCTGCACTTCAAAGCATAGGGCTAAATATAAATGGCTTGGGGTGAAAGGGAAAACTAAAACTGTTGAAATACATCTTTTCAAGATAGTAATGCCAGAAACTGATTTTGGAGAGTTGAATATGTTAGATGATACTGGATGGTTAAAAAGTCAAATGAAAATTAAGTGTTGATAAATATGATAGTTAAAGTCTAGTTACTCATATGTCATTATGGACTTTAAATAAACTTCTCTCAATAAGGAAAGGGATCTTTGGATCATTGTTTTTTTCTGTAGAATCACCAGTTCAATGATCATCAACAATCAGATGACAATAGAATGCTGTTAAAGACACAATAGGAAACCTTGTACCACTGTAAAAATCAAACACACCTGCTATGCTGCTGAAACCACTCTCATCTCCAAATAAATAAATTACAACTTGTAAAGATATAGAGAGCTGTGACAAGGATGATGAGAGGAGAGGAATGCTATCCATTTGACAAGTTTTTAAATAGTCTAGAACGCTTCTCAGGAAAAGAAGGAAGCAAGAATGATTTGAGAGGCTGTAAAATCATGAATAGGTTGAGAGGGTCACTGGGGAATAATCATTCTCTGTATTTTATAACACGTGGATGAGAAAGAACTAGGTAGAATTATCAGGCAGTAGGTTTGAAGGAAGTAACTAGAGTACTTTTTCGCACAACACCTCATTATAGTGTGGAACTCACTGCCACAGATAATTTCCCATGCCAAAAGTGTAAATGGATTCAAAAACACATTAAAAAAAATAAGCACTGGAAGATCCATCAAAAACTAATATACCTGATGATGTGGTGTAATCTTCAGTTTGAGAAAGCCCCAGGAAGGGATGGCTGGAAGCTGCACATTTGTGCAGTTACCAAAGCATTTGCTGACCACTATCAACAACATGCTATTGGCACAGATGAGTTTTAAATATGACTAAAACCATATGGTTTTATGTGCTTAACTTTTGTCACAGTTTCTAGTGAGTTCCCCTCACCCTGAGTAAAATTCCTGAGGTATATTTCCCCTGTGTTCTGTCTTTAGCGACTGTTTCCATCTGACAGTTTATTTGGGCCCATGTTTTGCACATGCATGCCTTCATTCGTCTTTGATGCTTGGAGTATACCCATGAAGAGAAACCAACATTAATTTTATGTCAAATCAGTCCAACCAGGACCACATTTCTCCCTCTTGAAGTCCATGTTCCTTTCCCTTGATCACTTAAGTTTTTAAGATAGGCATCTTAGTTCCCTCATAACAGATAGATAGATCTGGATGGCGGAGTAGTTTTAGATTTCCTTGGCTTTATTAAAATAAAAAAAAAAGGAAAGAAAAACAAAAAATAGGAAAAAAAAAAGGGAAAAAAAGAAAGGGGCAAGAAGAAAGATGAGAAGGTGTCTAGAAACTATGGACACTAAGTTATAAAAGAAGTCAAGATATTTTTTTTATTGAAACTTCAACTGGTTGACCATATCAAGATGTAGCACTTCTAAAATATGTAACGTATTTCCATGCATGAAAATTGCTGTCCTTAATGTTATATTTAACTCACTTTTCCCTGCCTCCTATGTTTCAATACTACAAATAAAACACTGAAAATTATTATTTATTTATTAACCCCTTTCCTTGTCACTGCACTGCAGAAGAATGCCATTGAGTGGGTGAAAAAAGTCACAGTTTATAAGGAACTTAACTGAAAGCACAATAAAGTTCTTTTTGTTTTCTTTTTTCATATTTTGTAGACAAGAGCCAACAAACTAATCATTTTGGTATGTGATCAGCCCAAATTTTCCTTTTCGGTCCAGGCACACCACTGACCTCCTCTTGTACAAGAGCTCAGGAAAGAATATTATTTTCTCCATGTATGGATTTTTCAGTCAAAAAGAGATTTCCTGCATCATAACACCCTTTAGCTTATTGGTAGTATTTTCAGGAGAATTCTTCTAATTTCAACTCCAATTCATCAGAGAACTGGTGAATGACTGATCAGTGCTTTAGAAAATGTTAACTTTCTTCACTAAGAGACCTATACTTATGTCATGTTATTGCTGTGAACGAATGCAAGAGAGGCATCAGCTTTTGTAGAATGTGCTTTTGTACTCGCTTCATAGGCAATTCCAGCATCATTCAAAACAGCTCACCAAGTTATTAAGTCACTCTTACAGACTCTGAATGTTCACAATTTACATTTGTCTAGGTTTCTGGGCCTACAGGAGTCTCTTTTAGGCTGCTGAAGCCAGGTCCCAAAATCTGTCACCCATAAACTAGGTAATACCTGCAATTACTTAATGGCTCTAATTTCAAACTGTGGTGAAAAACATTTATCTACAGAAAAGTTCCCTGATTATCATAAATCCCTGTATAAAAAGCCTAGGTAGAAATCTAAGTCCAAGGTGGGGAAGATTCCTTAGGTGCTTCTAAACAGATTCAAATTATCTATGTTTGAAAATGTTAAACTGTTAGCACACTTTTATTTTCTTTTTTTTTGTCGGGGAGATTCTGTGAGAGATATTCTGCCTCTTCTATGTCAAATTGAAAAAAAAGCATGCTTTGATAGTAGCTTGCCTGTCTTGTTGCTGGGATGCTATTACTTTGTGTTTCAAGCAGTTGGAGATTGAGAAAAGGTGTTCCCTTTCAGTACTCAAATTTCATGACACTCTGCTATTTTTTTCCCATCATATGGGAAATCCCACTCAAGGGAGAAGATATATATGACTACAACTTGCAGTTACTTCGGGATGACAAATACCATGATGAAACAGAAGAAATTTCCCATTAAAATAAACCACATGTCAGCTTTCAGCTCAGGTTCAGCCGGCTCCCAACTAAGGAAATATGCCGGAGCTGTAGATCATGGAGTCAATACGTATCTGCTGTACTCAAAGTGGCCCGTGGAGAAACAAACAGAAATATGAGCTAGCGCTGACTATGAGAATGAGCAGAAAAGCCCTCCAAGAGCAGGCCATCCCATGCTTTCACCTGTGCACCCCTAAACGAAAGAGATGCACACAACTCCTTGCCTTAGGCAATGCTTGATAATCTTATATCAAAATAAGCTGTGGAATTCAAGGCCAAACATCCCCAGTGAATGCTGGACCTAATGCTGCTTAGGGTATTCCCTATCAACGTGTATAAAAAACCTGAGGAACTGAAGCTTACTACAAGGTCCAGCAAAATATAATGTATTTCCTTTGCCATAGATAACAGATGTCTGAGGACACCTACTTATCCAGTAAAAAAGTAATAAAAAATAAAAAAAAGTAATAAAAAATAAGTTTGGGGAGTAAAGGAAAAACTAGAAATAGGGGAGAAAAAGTAATAGAAAAAAACCCGTTACAAGTGATTAGCTTTCTCCATTCTTTAATTAGGCACAATGTGGAGAGAAGCTACATGCTTAGTTTTCAGTTTAGCCCCCTCAAATTGACTCTATCCCCACAAAAAGCAATACTGAAGTCCTTAGGAATTTTTTGATAGATTTTTTCCCTAGTACTTCATTGTTTCAACAAAAGGAAAGGATTTTCCAAAATGTGTATATTAACAGATTTTCTTTGGGCAAAATTTTGTATCTACCAGAAGGAAAGCTGAGAGCCTGATTGCTGTAACTGCTTCTACCTCTCCTATCTTTCTTCCCCCCTTAATCAGACTCCATTCTCAATTTCATAAAACTTGATTTTGTCTTGACTCACATTCAATTAAATCTACACAATGATTGCTTTCAAGTCAGCGTGCTTTGGTGTAATTCCTTAGACACACACTGGAGAATAAAGTATTCCAGAAAAAACAGGTGAACCAACTTTCCTGACATGAGAAAAAAAAGGTTTAAATGGCTGATAGGGTTTCAGGCCTGATATTTGAAATGTCCTGGCTCTAGGGTACATCTTGTCCTTCTTGGATGAAAAGTCAAGACTAATATTTTTCTAAAATATTCATTTCATTGAGTTCAAGCCCTAGTCATGAGTAAATTATGCAGGACTTACTAGGTCATCAAATGTTCTTTTCTCAGCTGAAGTGGTCAAACAGATTATAGGTAGTTCTTCCATGAATGGGACCATCATTACCCAAACACTCCATTACAAAGAAATAAGAATGGGATGCTGAAGGGACTTTATTCCATATGTAGTGTTTCCATTCCAGTTAAAGCAAGCACAATATAGCGACAGAAGTAGCAGCAATTCTATTTGTGGTCTTCTTTAGAAAAAGGACAAAAACAAGAAAAAAAATCATTGCATGGACATAGTAAAACTAAAAAATAAAATAATAAAATAATTTCTAGTAAAATTGAGTTTAAAAAAAGTCAGAAAAGGCAAAATGACTCGTATATTTAGTGGATATATGGTGGTGCTTCAATACTCACTATCCTAGCTGCAAGGCTATGCCTGTGAATAGTTTGATAATGGTGAAAGTGACAATTTTTATTTTGATGTCACCTTTAAATTTCTTTAAGAGACCCATTTAATAACAGTTTTACTATTTTGAATTTTTTTACTGCAAAAAATACATTTGCCAGCACTTCTATCTAGATATCTTTGGTTTAAACTTAAATGTTTACTTAATTTTTGAAACATTGAGTTTATTGCATTTTAAAGGCACACACATGCAATCACTGATCCTTTTTGCATCATGACCTGAGGCATATAAGAGCCAGAGTAAATTTAAATATAAAATTGGAAATCAAGATGTTAAAGTCATGAGCAATAATAAACCACAGATTATTATAATGCATTTATTCCCACGCAGAGATCAACTTCAAAATAAATTGTAGAACTTTCTGAACCACAAGTAGACCATGTGATGGCTCCTCTGTCCGGAGTAATTTTTCTCCTTGAACATTACTGTTCCCTCAAAAAAAGCTGACTCCCAAACAAAAAAATACACGTTTTATTCTTATAACACTAAAAAATAAAAACTAAAAAATTACTTATATTCTAAGGGCAATAATGTTCCAGAAGTCTTTAAATGATATGCTGACTAAAACCTGCTGAAGAGTGAACATAAAGAACATATTTTCTTCCACATATTTCAACTTTCATTGCATCCCATAATTTCCTGTATTTTTGTGGGGTTTTTATGTTATATTTGGGTTTACCTCTCATAACTGTTTGAAAAATGAATATTTCACATGAATATCCTACCGTAACATTTATTTCTTTTCCTTGTCCCACAGACAACAAGTCACCTACATCTCTTTATTCTCTCCCATATAATTTAGCCAACTTAGTAGTTATGCAAATACCTCCTCCCTCCTCTTTGTTTCACAGTTCCAAACTACATTTTCTCCCCATAGGTCTAATTCATAACAGGTTTACTAAACCTTGGAGCAATCTCTCTCTGATTTTGAGGATTGCACCATTTCATACCTGAAGAAAATCTTCTGTGCTGAATATCCTGTTTATTCAAACTATCTCAGCCGCTCTAATAAAAGGCGTTCCCTTACAGGAAGCTGTCTGTCTCAGTGAGGACATGAATTCACTAATTAAAAGAATCTGACTTTTGTTATTCATTAGTCAATCATTTATTTTTAGCTCAATAATAAAAAAAGAGATGTAATGAGACTAGCAGCTAATATAGTGCTAATAAAATGTGGTTAGCAGAGTATGGCTGGCAACCAATCACATACCACTAAAAGTAAATAATTAATGGCTTTGAGAGTGACCGCTGAGCTTTAATATATTCACAGATACAATTACTGGTAATGATAGTAATGATTGTAAAACCAGAAGTATACAGAAGTTAGCATAAATTATTTAGAAAAGACTTTTCAATGAACAACCTAGCTGAGCTTAGGCTATATGGAAAAGTTGGAGGCATAGTCATTAAAATTGTAGATGGAGCTGTATGGTTTCACCTTTTTTGGTATTATATTTCAAAAACCCTTTGTTGAAAGAAATGGTGTGATGGAGACAGAAGTGATGAATGCACTGAAAAATTGCTTCCTGTCATAAATGACTTTATAAACCTACTGGGAAATTTTTCATGTCTACATCTGCTAGATGGTGACTAATGCAGGATAATCAAATTAGAAATCATTCAGCCAGTAGGGACTAGTGACCACACGAAGGTCCAGTGACTAAAGCAAGATTAGAAGTTGATATGTGTAAATCACAACTGATTCTAATCAGAAGCAGATGCCTGATTTCAGACAGGTCTTCACGGACAAGACGTCAGAAAAGATTAGAAATAATTGAGTGGATGGAGACAATGAAATGCAGACTACATTATTGTACAAACAATTGACAGAACTCTATGCAAGTAGGTAGGTATGCATAGCTTAAGTGCAATGTCTACAGAGAATATATGTTAAAAGAATAATTAATTTCTACCTTATTTAAATTAATAATAGCTAGTGTGTACATCCTATGTAAACATATTGTGAAATGTGAAATCGTTGATTAAATTGGACATATGAGATAATAATATTCTCATTCCCTTTCTTTGTGTTAGCACTATTAGATTTAAGCATTTGTTATTAATACATAGACTTTATGTATGCTTTTAAATATTACATGTTTATAGTTATCCTAAAATGAAGCTGCATTTTAAAATGTACCTACCAGTGAATATCAATTAAAATCACAGTATAAGCAAAAAATAAATTTACTGTGATGTTTATTATCTCATTTTTCTGTTTTGTTCTCTAAATTTTACTACAACTTAGTGAAACCTTTCACTCAATACTGACATATATCTTTGGTTTTATTTCATAAGTCCTATGTAGGATGCATTTTAACACCTGATAAAGAAAACAGAACCTGCATAAAAAGGAAATGTATTTTTTTTCTATTTTAATAAGTTTAGGAGTACTGGATAAAATGTGTCTCCATCAGTACTCTGAAGAATAAATGCTAAACATATATCACCTCCTCTTACCTGATTCACATAGGCACAGACAACTGAATATAGTGAGTTATGCGTTGTATTATACAGGTTTGAATTTATGCAGTATAACTTGTGTAAAATTGTTCTCAGCTGTATCTGGAAGGAGATGCTTTGCAATAGAAGCATTTCTAGTGCTAGCAGAAGAAAAAAAACACTCTCTATAAAACCATGACAATATTTTACCTGTAATTAGCACAGCAGGGAGCATTGGAAAAAGAAGTTTTAAGTTCAAATAACTGATAGATTTTAGAAAAATGATTGTGAAAAGCCAGGGCATAGGCTAATTTTGCAAAATGAGATACTGGTATGATTCTTCAATTTTTAGTTCTTTGCTATTTTTTATTCAGTGACTTCTCAGACTCTGATCATTTGCCAGCTCCTCATTGTGCATATTGATGTGACTCACTGCACATCATGCTTTTTGATTGGCCAGCTAAGTCTCACATGGCTCCATCTACCATCTAGACTACTATTTTACAAATTATATTTGTTGTTACTTAATTTCCTGTGTAAATCCTGCCGTGACTGAGATTTAGACAAACACATGCACAAGCTCTACACTCACATACAAGGTCTTCAAAGCCAAAGAACAATTTAGAAAAAGTAAGAGGCAGAGAATTTAAGCAAAAATGTGAGTCAGAGGATTTCCTGCAAAATGGGTGGGTGAGTAAGGTTACTGGGAAGGACCGAACTTACAATAAAGTTACACCTTTACTCTACTATCACTGACTGTAAAGGGCCATCAAACCCACCAATATCTTTCAGCTAAATGTTCTTTATTGATTTTAATAGTATGATTTTCCATATGGGTTTGGGAATAACACAGAATTTTGTTTCCACTATCACATTTATAATATGCCTGGGCTCCTTCTTGCAGGTAAAAGTGGCAACTTTTGAGTAACAGTTTGGCACAACTGAAAACAATGTCAGTAAGAGCAGGCTTTAGATGCTGGCTGCTGTTAGAGCAGATGCAAGTCATGTACACTAAACATAGTGTCACTAACCCAGGGATGAAATCATTCTTCACTGCAGAAAAATAGGAACTTCAACTCACTCAGCCATGCACAATAGTTTCCTAAAGATCAAGACAAATGTTTGTACTTATATGTTTGTACAGTGGCTAATAGAATAAGAAAAAAAAGAGGAATTTTTCTAAGTGTATATAAGATATATTTAGAAGGATAAATTCATGACTCAAAGCACATGTGCAATTAACATCTAAGTCCTTTTCAGCTTCTGAATGCAAACATCTAGAAGAAGGAGAAATTAGTAAAAGCAGCAAGTATACTACACACACTCAACAGACAGGGTTTTCAAGCAGGAAAAAACCCACTCTTTTGTTAATTCTTTGAATCAACAACATATGTTGTTTACTTATTGTTGCATCTTGCAGAAAAATAAAGTTGGCTTCAGCAAATAATGAGCAGATGAATTTTGAAGAAAGAGCACTGTGTGGCTAGAATTACGAATACCAGACAGTAATGCCATTATACTGTGGGCTTAAGGTTTTTCCACAGCAAAATAATAGCCTGCCAGGCAGACAAACAAATTAGCTGATGATGGACCTCCCTTCCACAACTAAGCTTTAATCCAAGACAGCCAGTTTAACTAATGAGGAATCCTCCTCTTGTACTACAATGATAATTTGAAAGTGGTATGGAACTGATAAACTCAAAAGAGTCAGTCAAGTTTTTGACCTTTCTCAGGAGTGTCTTTGACATCAGCTAGATGAGAATGTGAGGACTCAGCCGTTTGAGTAAGTCTCCAGTGATCTAGCCCCTAGAAAGTCTCAAATAACTTCCTTAGTCATAACAGGCACTTTGGCCTGACTCACAGAACAGACTAGCATGTAAGTTCAACTCCCACTTAAAATTGTTAGTGGTTTGAGTTCATCTCAGTTTTAACCAGCTTAAATGTACGGGTCTAGTCTAAACTAGACACTTTCTGAGATCCCCACCGTGGCTCCTAAAAATATTTCAGTTTCTGAATTTTCCTTCTGAAGTCTTTAGAATTCTGCTCTAAGACATGTGCCCAATTTGAGTAAAATATCATATATTAGCTTGGTGGCTATCTCATATTTTGCTCCTTTTGGACTCACACAATGGGAGTTTTCCAGCCTCTGACATCTGTTGGCCATCAGTTTCAAAGTATACACAAACTCTCATGGAAGTGCAGGGACACAGTTCTGCCCTTCTTCAACGCAACCTTTTTGCTATTTGATAGTTGGATTATGGAACAATTAGCTATTTATTTCACTGTCATGTGATACAGCCTGGGCTGACTTCCCTCACAATTACTATGACTAAGAACTAGTAATGTGCTAAGTAGTAACCCCTTTGAAGAGAGGGCAAAAAGGGAGACAGATTTTTTCTTGTCTTCCAATTTTTACTCGAGCTAGTTTAGTTTTCACAAAATGAATGAAGAGTAAGCCAAGAAGTAGGTGAGGGTGTTTTGCCCTGAAGGCTGAAGAAACGTGTGAAAACATGTTTTAAATGTAATGAAAGTCTAATCATTATTTGCATGGCAAAAGCAAGCTTTTTTAATGGAATTGACAATGTCACATTAGTACTGACTGAAAAAATGGACAGATTTGTGGATAGAAAGTACATATTTTGGGGCAGATGTGCTTTTTACTTTGGTTGCCACTGAGTGTCTTGTTACTACCCTTTGTAGCAGCTCTGTGAGAAGACTTACAGTGTCAAAAAAAAAGAGGAGAAATGAAAATATACAAAAATTCCTTTGCCTGCAGTTTTTAAAGTCCACATTATAAGACATTTCACCAAAAAAAAAAAAAAACAAAACAAAAACCAAAAAATAGAAAGCAAAAAAACCCCAAACAAACAACAATCAAAAAACCCAAACAAACCCACCCCCAAACCCCCCAATAGAATGGATTTAAAATAAAGACTGTGGAATCAGACTTTTCCTTTCAAATCAGCTCTTGTGTCTTTGTTATCTAGAGTTAGTGACAAATGGATCATCAGTTTATTCATTTTTCTCCTGGAGACATGGTGGATCTTCACTGAAGAAAGTTCATATCATGTTCTGATACTCAGGGAGGAACACTGGGACAAAGCAGTAATAGTTTATTTTTGCAAGGGATAATCTGCTGTGGTGACTTTCCAATTCTGGTTTGCATGACTTTGTTTCTAATTTCTGAAGACATGTTGGCCACCCAATTCAATACAGTTTTCCTTCTAACTATACTTAATCAAAGACAAAAGTACTAGACAAACGTATCATGAAAAGGACAATGCTTTTGGCTTTTTATTTTTTTGTATAATCAACAGAGCTGTAATGAAAGACTACTGCCATTATTGTCCTCAAGTCTTGTTATGAACTGAAGACATCATGAATTATCAGAACAAAACCTATTGGTTCATATGCTCCTCTCATTCTCACAGAATAATATCATTTGAAGTGATGTATTCTCCCCTGAATGTGGAGCTTCTGTGATTCCTCTTAGTCTGATGCTTCACACTTCTACAGATCTCATGCTCATGAAATTTGTGATTAACTGTGACCTGTGCTTTTGTTTTATCTGTTTTCCAAATTTCTTTTCTCTGCCTCATGGTGTTGTTTGGGTATCAAAACTGGTGGTGAAGGCTGTGAGATGTATTGGCAATAAAGTTTGCATGAGCAAAAGGTGATTTGGAGGCAGGTTGTGCCTCATTATCAAATGCAAAAAGAGAAAGTTGAGAAAATGACAGGACCCAGTGATAAGGTACAAATGAGCTTATCTTTGTTTCATTGGTGGACAGAGTGAGCACAGCAGAGGAAACAATATTCTAGGGAGCACATGTGCCCCCAGTGTGCTATCAGGATGTTAACAGGTGTCCTACTCTACGGGAAAGAGAGAGGATGTTTTGGCTTGTCAGTGTAGCCTGTACCACAATCCAAAAGCCTCGTAGCAGTGCTATGTGATATGTGCACTTCTCTTTCTACTTGTAGCATACTCGCTTTTGATCTAGCCCTGCTTTTACACATTTTCCTATGACAATACCAAGCATGGAACAATGTTTAGCTGCAGTTGCACCCACTGTTACTTCTGCACCAGAAAACATTTCCCTGAACCACTGAAGTCTCATGGTGTCTAAATTTCCATGGAGCTGTGTGTATTCTCAGGATTGGAGCGGTGCGGAAATAGTTCTGTAATCTCATCTTCTGCTCTTTCCAATCATGCTAGTACTGCTCTGATTTCAGAAGGATATTAATCCAGAGAAAGTATCTCCCATCCAGAGCAACCATTTAGAGTATTTTGATAGAATGCTTCAACAGAACAATTTTATTAAAAATAGACCATGAAGCCTGACTTTGCGTATGAGTTTAAAATGTCTTTAAGACTTTAAGAATTAAAATGTGGTCCTAGAATCTCATTCAACAGGTTAATCTTAGAAAGTATACTTGCTGGTATGCAGCTTCTAAAACCTCAAGACTGCTGATGAGTTCCTCTAATGAAAATTAGTATCACATTATCATAACGAATGGCCATAAGAAGCAACTACATAAATCTGGTCAAGCATTGCTACCTTTACGCTTGTTTTTTTTTCCTCGAATCCCTTCTCAAAAATCTTGTGTTCCTCTTAGTCTGAAACTATTCTACACTATTTTGTGGATAATCTTAATATACTACTGTGAAAAGACCAGTACCCTCTCCCCAAATAGACAAATATGTACCAGCAAGGCATACAGAATATTTATAGTACAATCAGTTTTGTTATTAAATTAAGTAAAAATTAGTAAATAGTACAGGCTCAAAGAGAATTATATAGTGTGCTCATCATTAATTGAGAGGAGGTAATCATGTAATATCCCATTTTATAATTTTCAGGAAAATTGTATTCCCTTGCACTAAGTTCCAGAGGCACTACTTGTCCCTTACTATTCAATGAATTTCCATACAGTATAAGGTGTATAGAATATGACAATAAAATGAAAATCTTGTGCAGATCTATGACAACTTTTTTAAGAAACCACATACTTAAATTGAAAATTATTTCAAATGTTAGAACAACATAGCTGTTGGAAAAAAACCTCTTCATGATATTTCCAACAAAGGCAACAGGAAATAAAATATCTGATGACCCCAAAAGATAAAATGTTTCTCCAACAATTGCAGGGTTAAATGTTTTGAATGACTGAAGGGGTAAAGGGTCTTATAAGACTAAGGTGAAAAGTTTTGTGCAGACAGATCATAGTAGTCAAAACCTGGTAAAAAGCAGATTTTTGTCTAGAATTCCCTAAGGAGCACAAGATAAACTGCAAACATAAGAATTTGCACTAAAAAGCAGCACAAATGAAAAAAATTACATCCTCTTTTCCAACATATATGCCTTTCCTCAGCTTATCTGGTTTTATTCGGGAAAAAAAATATATTACTTTTTGATCCACTGGCCTCAGAGTTCTGAAGCTGCCTGTAGATGCTGTACCCTGCTGTGTACAAATGAATTAAATACATAAACCCAGTCAGCTTAAATCTGTCAAAAATGCTTCTAGAAACAGGCTGTGCATGCAAGGACAGCAGATGGAAAAAGCTTTCAACTGTAATGAAATAATTTACGCCCAAGTCATTCAATCCAGTCAGTCACTCAGTTCTGCAGAATCATTTTTCATAAGACACTTCAAGATGGACTCAGTCTACAAAGTAGTTTAGAAATTAATTCATTATTGTGGGTTTAAATGACGCTTTAAAAAATGCAGAATCTTCCTTTCTCATACACACGTCATCTACAGGCACTCTCTGTTGTGATGAAATTCTACCATTCTTAAAGGCATCAGGAGTTGGCTGTTACTGGAGGACAGACACAAATGTTGATTGTCCTGTAGATGTATAGGACATGACAAATTTTTTTTGATCTGCCTTGGGGCATAGAAGATTTCAGTTCTCATCTTAAAAGGGTGCAGTGCAAAAGTCTTGATGTGAAACAAATTGGAATAATTACAATAACTGTCTAATTACGCATGGCATGAAATAAACCTCAATTTCAATACAGTTCAGGAAAATCTAATGAGGTCTGATGTTTACACCTATTTCCTGGCTCCAAGCCAAGTTAATGTTCTTATCAAATCTGATTGGCTCTGGCAGGATCAAAATATCTGGCATTATAGTAATACAAACATTGAAAATAAAGTTTTATAACACAGTATTGTAATCCATATTTATATTAGAAGTCTATCTGACTTTTCTGTCTTTTTCTACCCCTTACACTTTTTACCCATATTTTAAAAATTTGGGTTCAGTCCCTTGGCAATCTTGATACACAAGGATGTCTTACTTCATTGGCAAACAGAGAACTATGGAACAGGGTGAAATAAATAATTTCATTGAGTTAGGGAAAGTATAAAATCCAGAAATCTCAGTAACGTGGTTTGATGCACCTCTACTCATCAATTGCACCTAATTAAAAATAATTGCTGTATCTACCAATAACGAAATTCTGATGAGAAAGGATAGAAGAAGCAGTTCTCAGATTGATCACAAGTACTTCTTCTGATGAGATGGCAGCCTTTTAAATACTGCCTAAAGCTTTTCTTTAGCATCCAGTTTATGACCAACCATACCACACCTCTGTCTAAAAGTTCTGGAGAAACCCAGAAAGTTTTATGTTGTCATAATTGAAGCAAATTTTGATAGAGGATGGGTACCTGCATGTTGATTGGGTACATTTCCTATTCTCATTGACCGGTCCAGGTCAGTGCCTGCACAGTGACTCAGGTCAGCAGACCACGGTCTCAGGGAGGAAAGCACTCTGTTGGGCTATATGGTTACATCCTGAGCAGATCCTGGAGTCCTACACATATGAAATCTTACTCATTTTTCAGATTTGGAGATTCAATTTCTGCTCAGAGGAAAGCAGTAGAGTGCATCCCAAGTGATTGGAGAGGATGAACATTACTGTTATTTTACTGTATTCTCAAAGTAAAAAAGATAAGCATGTACCTTAGATTTAGGATTATTCTCTTGTGGTACCTAAGTTACAGGTCACAGAGCAGACATTTGATTTCAGTAGCCTGAAATTCCATCTGCAGGTCTCAGAAGTGTTTTTTTCTCTTCAAAACTGTTAAAGGAATGCAGCCAGTTACCTTAGAGAAGCTCAAATAATCTTTCTTCCCTTTTCTGGGACCAGACTTTTCAAACTGGCAAGGTACCAGGGCCTAAACTGAATAGACTAGATCCCACTATTTTATAGTATTACACAAGAAATCCTGACAGAAGGAGCTCGGGTCTTTGGTTTGCAGGAGAGGTTCAAGGTCTGGGAGGGAAGTTCACAACTGTGGATCAACCTGCCAAGTCCCAGCGTAAGCCATGTCATGTCAATGTCATACGTATATGCATATGAAAATGGGAATCAACTAAGTCTGAATTCATGCAAAAATACGAAGAAAAGGGTAAGGCTAATCCTCAACTTTCCATGGGCTGCCAATTCCACTCTCTCTGTCAGAAGAAATTATTTATTTAGGCTTCAATTTCAGAGTGTAATGCAGGGATTCAAACTTCATCTGGGTAGTGATGCCTCCACAGAAATGAACCAGAAGGAAAATTGTGCTTCTGCATAGTTATGATGACCCACTGGTAGATGTGTGGGGATAAGATGCATGGAGATTACCTACAATAACCCAAACTCTCTCCTTTGCCAGCCTAATCTTTCCCACTAGATGCTTACCCCTGTCTCACAGCCAATAGTAAACGAATACATAAATTTCAGAAAGGAGTCCCTGTCGTTGCAAAGTCAAGTATCAGTGTAGGCTGTTGGAAGTACAGTCTGAACAGGGGATGAGTTTCATGACTGTCCAAACAGGTTTTTAAGGGAAAATATGCTGTAATCACAGCAAAGCTGATTGAGAGTTGAGTGCAGAAGTTAGTAGAAGTTAGAAGAGCACAGAAACCACAGAAAAATCAAGCAGAACTGAGACTTTTGCAGACAGAGGGGAAGTTTTTAACTGATGTAAGTTTTTACCTCTTGTACTGTTGCCACTGTTTGTCAGTTATAGCTTTGGTTTTGTAGATTTGGGATTTCATATTATCAGGAGATTGGTTTGGGAAAATAGGTGCATAATATAGACATTTTAAGAGAACTGGGGGACATAATTCATAACTACAAGTGACTTCATTCTTGACTGAATAGGTCCATGAAGACTTCTAAGACTGCTGAGCAGTGTTTTATAAAAAAAGTGAGCACACTGAAGATATGCTACAAGTTGAATTAGTATCTTTTCCTGTTTGCAATATTAACTAAAACACAGATTTAAATTTACACCAGAAAACTTTATAGAAGCTTGGAAGAAATGTAGTACAAAACCCAGAAGGAGTCAGAATCATTGTCTTATATAATACGATGAAATACATTGGTAATGATTCAGAAGACATGATAGAAGACAACACTGTCCATGTAATTCCAATATACTTAAGAACAAATAAGAAGCAGACAGAATAGGATTTCTCAGTGAGGATAATTTTACTGTTCCAGACATTAAATGGGAATAATAGATCTGTAGAGGCAACAATAACATTTTCATAACTGTGAGTGAAATCTCATTGTTGTATTGTTGGAACCAAACCGTAGTTTTCTGAACACAGGGATCTCCAGAGATTATTTCTTCCAAGTGACTACTGTGTGTTAGCCAAACAAGATTTCTTCAAACTCTACGTGTTTTATATCACTGTATGTGCACGTTTGTGGCTGACTGTCTGCATGTGTAACTTAGACTCTTGTCTGAAGAAAAAACTCATTAATAGTATCCCAGCCACAGAAGATCTTACAAATGAATGGGTATTGTTCCTTTTTGACCAACAGCTGCTTTTAGTTTAAGCAGTTTACTGTAGCTAAAAGCTCTGACAATCCAGATACTTTTTGCTATCGAGGTTTATCTCAACCTGCTAAACTCTAGATAAGGGATTGCCAGTTTTCCTGCTTCAAAGGACACAAGAGTAATTGGAACTATAAACTGTCCCATTTATCATTAAAATGCACATTTTTATAGGACCACAGAAAGCATCTGTATCTTTACTAAGACAGGACATGCATTAGACAGGTTTAAAGTGAGACTGCTCAATACAGCACATCACTTGTCTGACATTTACAGATGTTAATGTGCACACACTCATTTCAGGAGAGGAGACAATAGCACATGCTTAATCACAAGATTATTTCACAGAGTGAGGTGCTCATTCTGTATGGGTCTTTGCTTTAGCTGAAGCCAAGGGCCCTTAGTCCTTCACTAGAGTAATTCAGTACCTTCCAGGCCCTTTAATATTTTTCAGTACTATTTCTCTCACTTGTGCCTTGGCATGAAGGCAGTTTTGTACAGTTTCGTACAGCTAGATCCAAGACCAGTGCAATCCTGAAGATTATTATAGACAATATGCCTTGGCCAAGTCTACCAATTTTTCATTTCCACAGTTCTTTAACAAAAAGCGGAAACTACCAAGCCACTAATAGCCCTGATTTGTATCAGATGTACATACTTCTTAATGGTCAATTTGGTGGAATCTCCACTTCTTTTTTAATAGCTTGCAAATTCATGAAGGAGTGCCAAGTTAAAGTTAAGATTACTCCTACAGGCTGCAATTACCATCAGAATTTATAAATTCTGCAGGTTTTGCAGGAGAAAAAGTAGAAAAGAAAAATAGATTATTTGTTTCCTTTATCTTGTGTTCAGTAATTCTAAAATGACTCCCTGCTGGTTTCCACTGGAACACTGTTAAGAAGGTTGTCTGTTAAGTTGCCCACTGGTTTGCCCAGTAAATGATATTTTAGCGTTATCATAAAAGAGGAGTTTGGCTAACAAATCACTGTGAGAGAAATTTATGGTACTTCTAACAAATCCAGAGTTCTCTGTCAAGTTTTTTTCCTTTCAAATGCTCTCTCTTTCTACAAGTGGTGGGGTTTTCAGGATGTGTGAGTAGCCTTCAATAAGCAAAATTACTTTTTCAATGAGAATGAAGAAACAAGAACCAGCTGCACAGATATTTTGATGATTTCATATATACGTGTTTAGATGAGTTTCCTAACGAGATAGGAATACAGAATCACATATACACAGTCCCAGCTCCCTCAGTTTCTCCTCCTAGGTCAGATGCTCCAAGAAACATGTTTGTCCTTTCAGCATGGGAAGCTGCTGGCGTGCTTTGCTGTGATGGTGCATTGCTGGCTTGTGGGCAACCCACACTGTTCAGGTATCTGCTGGTCTGTCTTTCTCTAACAACTTTTGAATCCTCTGATCAAACTCACCCTAATCAAGGGTAGGAGTCTCCAAAAAATTTTGTTTCAACAGATGCAGAGGTCTGGACCACTCTCATAACTGCTCCATATTGTTCAGCAAGGCAGATTTGGTGTTACGACAGAGAAAGATATTTAAAGGAGAAACATCCATAGGAAATCAAACTTTATTTCCTCTATTACCAGAACATCATCTTGTTTATTGTAATTTCATGGGCTACAGACATACTATAGCCACACTTGATAAGTAGTTCAAGTCTACAATGCAAGGACATACGAAAATATACCCTAAAATCAGTTGACTCCTGAAAGACTTAAATAAGACTAGGAAATTGCTCCTAAGTTATTCTGTAATGAATATTACAGTAAATAATCTTAATGAGCCCAAAACCCAAAGAAAATTGTATTTTTTACTATAGGTTTCTGACAGCCTGTTATAAAACTCTGCTTACCTCTCTTTATGTTAGATGTCCCAGATAGCTCTTTAATTTTTTAAAAATATATATATATTTCCAGCCTCTTAGCCTCTTTATGAAAGGAGTCAATTTTATTTGGTTTTCTTCCTATTATAGTGTATACTATTTGCCTGTGTGAATATGGTTTGACTGGTTCGTCTTCTAGACCCCAAATGTATTAATTATTTATACACTTTGAGAGCAAGCTTTACAACAGCCTTTGATACTCTAATCTGAGCCCTAAACTAGATTTTATTTTTGAAAAATAATGTAAAAAAAGAGGCCCTTTCATTGTCCTGCAATTACTTGATACATGCACAAGGCCCTGTGTGTGTGCCTGGCACTTCATACATCCAAGATTTTGGGAGTGGTTTGTTTAAGGATACTAAAAAAATCAATGCTGAATTTCCTCTCTTCAAAGAGCTGTTTCATGGTAGAACTGAATGAATTTAAAAACTCTTTTTAAGATCTGGCAATATGGACAATATTGGCATATAGTTTTTCAGCAAGATGAAATATGCATGTGGAAGAATAAGGAAAAAAACCAAGACACTTGCAGTCTAATCCATTTAGCAATCTGTCTCTAATTTTAATGATGTATTTGTCATTTTATTACTCACGAAATGTCATTTATATGAAACTGTCACTATGATATTAGAGAGGAACAGCTTGTGTTAAACTGTATAATGTCTTTGCCAACTTTCAATGTTGGTTGCATTTTACCTCTTTAAAGTTTCCCTTACGATTTTGATTCAACTTGGATATATTACTTCATGTACCAGAGTTTTGTACATAATGGCTGCAAAAAATGTGTGTATTTCATCTTGGGGTGGATACAGATACTATCATTTTTAGTTACTTAGACAATAAGGAAAATATTATGAAAATCAATGTGCAAAAATAGCCTGATATGAAATTAAAATCCTACAGGATCTGGAAATATCTATCATAATTTTTAACATCAATATCAAATTAATATCAAATAGATGGGGTTGTAGTCACTTTCAAAGTGAAAGAAGAAAATAAAAATAAAATAAGCAGTGATTTGCTTTTCTCTTAAACATACTTTAAATTATTTTCTTCATACCTGATAATTTCTAAGGTGGAGGAAAGGTAGGTTTCTTTTTTATATATATGTATGTTTATATCAGTGACTGTGATATACAGTTTATTACAGTTAAATGCAAAAGATTCACACCTAGTAAATAAATCCCAAATTTGTAAAAATTTCTTCAGGAAATACAAAGAAACACAAAGACAAAGCTTGTTGTGTTTTTACACATGCAAGGGATTTGGGGGTTCTTATGTTCACATCTGCTGCCTTTGAAAACTGCACCAGTTTTCTCTTGTTTCTCATGTTCTATTCAAAATTTTAGATGTAAGTCACTAGGAATAACTACCTAGTAGCTAGGAAAAACTTGACAAATCTCTGAAGCATGGAATCACCTTTGTCTTTAGTAGTAAAATGAAAGCAAATATCTGCCAGTTACCTTTTTATATTGTAAGGACTCAGCAGAAAGAAACAGACTATTGTAGAGCATTTTGAAGCATTAATCATAATAAAGATGCAACAAAACTGTGTCATTGAACTCAACACTGATGTTCAACTGTACAGGACTAGACCTAAGCATGTTTTGTCTCAAACACTGAGTATTGCTACAGGAAGGGTGTGATCAGAGGAGAGGGTCCCGTGGAGGTGGGGCAGTGCTGCTCTGATCCAACTTACTGCTCCTGTAGACAGGAGCTGAGTCCACTTCCCCCCACCTCACTCCTTGGAGAAGGGCTGGCTGTGAACGCAGGAACAAAATGCATGAAAATTCTGACTTACATAAGAGGTCAGCACCAGGTTAACTATAAAAGGGAGCAGATTGGGCCCCTTCACTCTGTTTTTTCTCTTTCTTTTTTTTGGCTCTCTTTCTCTCTGTCTTTTTCCTCTCTTTTTCTTTCTTTGTTCTTGCAACCCCAGCTGCCGACCATCCACATGGTGCAGCCAATGCGGGACCTAAGGACTCGTCATATTCTTTGTTTTCTTCCCCTGCTTTGCCTGAGCAAAGTGCAGCTACCACATGCTCCCCCACACTCCACAGTGGACTTTATTATGGGAATGGGTACATTGTGGCAGGGTGTTGTGGCTTGTTAGCCAGCGCCCTTGAATATTGGTGTGTTGTGGCTTGTGAGCCAGCAGCTTTTGAGGAGTTTATTGTGGGAGTTGAGAACTTATTGAAGTGTTCTTAATTAAGGGCTTGTTCGCCTCCACTCCTCTGGAAGTGTATTGTAAGAATTTAAGGGCTTGTTAACCAACATCTTTTCAGTCTAAATAGTGGGCTAGTTGCCTGAGTTATGACATCTATATAATAAAATATAAGTGTTCCCTGCCACATGTCCAGCATCTTTGTTCAGCCTGATGAGAATTTATGCGGAACATCTCAAACCCTACCTGTGGGTCATGAAACCAACAAAGGAAGTGTTTTTATTAAAATTAGTTTAAATTGTGTCTGAATTAAGATTAACAGTAACTGTAAAAGGGGAGCATTTCTAAAATAAAACATTCTATCTACAAGCAACATTTTTTCCCCGACACTTTCTAATGAGCTGCCTTTGATTTCCATTTTGAAACAAAGTCTGTCCTTTAGAAGTTAAAAATTATCACTTGAAAAAAATGGAATTTTTTTTTTTTAGTTACTAAATGGGAGGAAAAATGTGGAGGATCTTTCATACCATACGAAGTAATTCAGGTTGACACTCCTCTTCACAGACTTCAAAACTTTGACCACAGCAGAAAAGAGCATCAGAAGCTTTTTTCTTGCTTTGGTAAAAAAATGGGAAAAAGAAAAAAAAAGGTGTTATAATTATTTAAAAATAAGAATAAATGTTATCATGGTGCTGGGAGGGCTGGTGGTTCCCTGGGTGAGGGGCCAGGGCTGTCAGGGCAGCCAGAGCAGGGCAGAGCAGGCAGTGGGACAGATGGGGCAGCCCCAGCCCTGGATATCAGGAACCTCAGTGGGATTGAGGATAGGCTGATGCTGGGATGAGCCAGGACAGGTGGAGAAATAATCCTACAACCTCCATGGGACAAGAGCTGACAGTTTTGGGGACTGGAGTGGGGTCCTGAGCTATGAGCAGGATGGGGACAGTGCCAGGGACTGGCAGGGATATTTGGGCCCCTGAGTGCACTCAGGGTCTCAACAGACACTCAAAGATAAAGTAACTCTTGAAAAGTCAGAGGCAGAGACAAAAAATGAACACAAATCAAATAAATTCTAGTTTATTCATTAAAAGGAATAAAAGATTAATGATAATGAAATTGATGCATATATTGATTGCAAAGAACAATTTCAGAACTTTTTCTTCCTCTAGAGAGGAGCATGTCCTCAAGTTCTTCCATGTGAATCCTCATTTGTCATTAGCATTTTGCTTTAGTCCACAAATCTTCCATGCTAATCTCAAATCAGTTGCCTGGTTTGTAGAAATGCAGAATTGAGTTTTGCTAAATGACTTAGCATAACTTCTTGAACATAATTCAGTTGGCTTGACCAAATAATTCACGTGACTTAGTTATTTGTAGGACACTTTTCAAGAATATTTTTGAGTCTTCTTTAATCTTCAGAATTCCTTCTGAGGATGGAAGTTTAATTTATAGAAAAAAAAGTTTGGAAAGCGAAGATGTGGTGCTTTTGCACATACACAGATGTATTGTATTCTCTAATGTAATCATAAAGGGGTTTTGACCCTGCCACTCCTGAATGTTTTGGGCTTCATTCTGATCTTAGATGAAGCACGTATCAGATACAGTTATCATCATGTATAAATATATCTCTGCATTCAATCACATAAATGTCAGGCCTGGTATACAATCTGTCATTTGTAATTCGGAATCCTAAGAGATATGTCTAGACAAGCAATACAGATGCTGCAGAGATATAAAATCCAAATTCAGCTCCAGAGCACAGGCCCATTATAGGTACTCCCCACAGATTCTGAAGTAATTGGATGGAATGCCATTAAAATGCAACCATATTAAAATGTTCCCTGCATCACCTTTCAACTGCACAAAGACATGTAACAAGGCATTTAATAAGACTCTGAAGACTAAACCATGACACCGTATCTATTTTCACAGGAGTCACACAAACTGTGGTTAATCAGAAATAAATTTCAATGTGTTCTCTCCCATAGTTGCCATTGTTGAGCCTTTGAATGAAATTTTAAGTTCTATTTTGAAAAGAGAAGAGGAATTAAAGGCAGCCATTAACATTTTTAATGTCAGTTTTGGAAGCATTTTTTATGTTTATGGTGTTCCTGTCTTAGGCACTGTATAAACAAATCCCATCCCTTTACTCAAGTCCTTGCCCACAATCAGCCAGTCACAAAGCTTTGTAAATTCACTGGATTATTTGCATCTTCGAAGGCAGGCACTTGTCAATGGGTCTTAAGTTTATGCTTGAAGTTAAACATATGTTTAATTATGATCCCAAATGAGGACCTAAGTGCTTTGTTACGGAATAGTCTATTCACGTTCCTATTGTGGTGCTAAATAAATCATAAGTTACAGTCTACATATTCTCACTGATTTTCTATAGGTATATTCAGTGCTTAGTAATAATGTCTATGCAAGAGATTCTTTCTCAGCACTTTGAACATTATGACAGAATTTGAAAAGCCTACAAAACCACAGCAAAACATGTTGATGTGATATGTGGTGGTAACATGTGCAGATTTGTCTCTTGCTACAAATATGATGGTTCCTGCTGTGGGTTTTTAAACTTGGGCAAAAACTAATGTGTTATTTATCTGGTGGAACTATTTTGCACACTATAAACTGACTGCTTTCCCTCATGCAACTACACTAAAAAGAGTTATGTTAAAATTCACATCAAAGATACCCTGTTAGGATAAATATCCATGGTTAGGAAAAAAAAATCCATTTGATTTTTGCCCTCTTACAGCTATCCAAGCTTTACCCAACTAGCAGTCTCTAGGAAAAACATCTTAATTTTTTATTTATCTTCATGGTTTGACAGACTGCACTGCATCTGCCCAGACAGAAGAATTAATCAAATGAAATATCTTTGATAAAATGTGCCATCTGGTTTTGACTGCTACATGGCAGTGGAAAAGTTCTGTAAATACATTAATTGAAGACATTTATGGCAGCTCTGTATCATCAGAGCCATGTAACAATGACAAAATCCACTGCTGAGCCTGACCTTGGAATAATTCATGTTATTTTTATTCTTCACATCATCATGAAACTGTTTCTTACAGACATCTAACTATAGAGATCACATTTAGTATCAGATGGTAGTAGCCCGCATACTATGATTCAATTGATCTGTCATCCATTACAAGAAGCCAGGAATTGTTTTGAGAGAAGAAGACTTTTAAGATTATCAAGTCTTAAGAAAGGTGGCAGACCATGTTATTTATTTCAGTGCAATAAAAATTAATTTTGGAGGGAAAAGCAAGCCTGGTGAGCCATATTCTAAATGGCCTGTCCTCCTTTGCAGATGCAATATTGTACCACATGACAGGCATGAAATCTCTGTTTCCAAAAAAATTCTACAAAATTATGATTCTCAATAATGTGTAGTGTTGGGCAATATCCTTTAGGCTATAAGGTGAAATGTTAGGTACATAAAGATCTTTTTAGTTTCTATAATCTGTGAAATGTTTTCTTTTCCTCAGAGCTCATATTTTATTTGTTTTGAATGTGAGACAAAACATTAGGAAAGGCCCAGAGGGAAGTCTAGCACACAAGTGACTAGCAACAGTCTAATCTCCTTTTACTATTGGAGGAAAATATGTTTTGGTTTCTTTCTTCTTAGTCAAGTAAACAGATAAATATATTTCCCCTGGCTTCCATTACAGCAAGTTGGCAGTTACAGAATAATCGTTTCAGTTTTGATTTCCTGTCAGCTTTACTAACAAATGACCACAGAGTACATTATTCTCTTGGTGTGGTTTTTATAGACTCTGTGCCCTAAAAGAAGCATTTTTGAATGAAATCACTATATGTTCTCACTTGGAGGGCTCGGTTTGTTTTGAGTACATTTCTTCTTTTAATGAACGTGTGAAATTGGGAAAATGATAGGAAGTATGTGGCCTGAAAAATATCATTTTTTAAAAAACTTTTCTTCCCTTGATCTTCATCTTCTGAGCTGGATTCAAAAGAATGGCTAAATTCAGATACAGACATAAACTGGTTCAGGCCACTTTTTCCGTTTGCCCATAGCAAACAGAAAAAGCAAACCAAACCAAACCAGCTCCATGTGCAAAGGACTGATCTCAGGGAAGTCAGTGGCATGCTGCTGAGCTTTTTCAGCAGAGCTTGCTGAAATTTTTCCCTCAAAGTTGAATTTCTTCTCTTAGATTTATCTTTCAAAGAAAGAGACCTGAGAACAATATGGCTCATGAGTTGTGGTCAGAAGCTCTGTGGTCCCTATGCTCCTCAGTGGCCACTCCTGTAGGCTGGGACCTAAAATTATTGTGCTGCTGTCTCACACCTAAAATTCCCCGAGGGTAGCCCCTAACCTTTGCATTTGTCTCTGCAGAATGTCTCAGTTTCAGGCCAGGCATCTATTCACTATTCATGTGCCCGTGTAGCCCATCTTGAAGGGCTATCAAAAGCCTTCTGTATGAGCAATAGTCTTTTCTAGCAATTTTTCTCTTTCCCAGAGTCAGTTTTCTTTGTCTACTCTCACACACCACAGTTGTCTTTACAGACATGGTCTC
>NW_008235964.1:1991321-2053894 GCF_000691975.1 Corvus brachyrhynchos | reverse complement strand
TGAGGCAAGTGTAGAAATGCCACTCTACTCTGTGCCTTTGCTGTATTTTGTTCTCCAATAAAGTTTGCTCAAGTATCGCCTCAGTCAGGATTTTGCAGAAGGAAAGGGTCCTGCAGTGAGTGCTCCGTGCTGTTGCTGAATCGGCACCGAGGGACGCAGATAGCAGTGTGGGGCGGGGGAAAGGGGGGAGAGACACAAAGTGACTTCATCACTTCCACCCTTACAGAGAAGATAATGAGCAAAGCACTTTCCAAGCAGAGAAAGTGAAGTGTCTTCAGACAGCAAAGGAGGCCAAAAAAACGGTCAAGAGAGGATTGAAGAGAACTTTCCAAAAAGCTGTCCTTAGCAGACCATAAATCTTACCCAGAAGACAGTTCAAACACAACACTTCCACCAGCCCTACTCTTCCCTGTTTATTTTCTTCCTGTCAGCATTAAAATAGAATAATAAAGTACCAGACAAACAAACAAGACAAACAAGAAAATAAGCAAGAAAACCCAGCAGAGAAGAAAGAGAATTGGAGACCTTGTCTGTCAGCAGTGCTGAGGAGTGCCTTGGATCACAGTGCAACAGCCTGTGCAAACACCCCTCTCTCACCACGTCCGGTCCAAGAAACAAATTCAGAAACTCTTCTTAAGTCTCTGAAATAACCATTCAGAGGAATATGGAAATGCCAAGACTATATTTAAATTTTTAACAGGGAAGCATATCCAGAGGTTTTGTTTTATGCTCAAGTGAGGTGTTTCCCTCTAAGTTTGGCTGTCCAAGATCACATCAGCTTCACAGATTGCTTCCTGCATTTAGTTGGAAATTGCTTTAAAGGTAAAGGAGTATTTTACTCTCCTGAAGAATTTGACAGGGAAATGGGAAGAAAAGTCCACACTCCTCAGGGCAAATTGGGAAAGATAGGAAACTCTGCTGCCGATTTTGAAAGGCAATGCACAATACATACCCAAGCAGGCAGGGAAATACCTCTTTGGAGGAAGCCACACAGAGTGTGAGCCTGGGGAGGTAAGCAAGCATGCTGGAGGGAAAACAAATGGATTTCAGTTGGAAACCAGCCTGGTCTCTGTCAAACATACCAATAAAACTGACATGTTCCTGCAGACTGATTTGGTAAGATCTGCATGTTGTGATGGGAAAAAGTACTGATAAGAAAATTTAGCAGCATTAATGCAAAGGCCAGTTAAAGAAAACGGAAAAGCCTTTTTTTTTTTTTTTTCTCCTTTAATTTTCCAAGCTTGTGTATAAATCAGGCAGGAAGGTAGGGCTTTAAAAACTTACACACATAGAAAGCTGAAGGAATTAATGCTCAGGGGTTAGTGTTAGGGAGTTATATGAACTAAAAAGTTGCTAACACTAAGTGACATCAGAGGGGATTAAAAAACACAGCGCTTGCAAATACAGCCTGGTGTCTCTGCTAAAATAAAAAGTAAAATAGAGTGAGAAGTCAGCCTGGGAAAACAGAGCTTTAGAAGAGACCCCTAACCAAATTAGGATAACAGCCCAGAAAGAGCTTCATTAAGGAAGCAGGTTTCTACAGGAAGAATATTTGCTTTTAAGACAGCTTAAAAATTAAGGCTAGCCTCTGGTGATACCTACCTAAAATTAAAGTGAAATAAAAGAAAAAAGAAACCATCTAGAAGGATCTCCAAAGGCCCATGCGCTCTTTCCATTAGCAGAGTAGATGCAAGTGTTTAGCACTGATTCCCTAAAATGTTTGAGCATCTTAAGGGCGCAGGCTGAACTTTTTAATTTCTAACTTTTGGGGCTTTCATATGCAGGTTATAGTTATATAGATGTGTACAAACTAGAACACAGATGAAAACTAGCTACTTTGTCTGCTTCCAAGACAATAAACAGAAATCCTGAGCTTGTACATTGTGCCAGGAAGAATAGATAAACGTATAACTGCACACATTGGCAGGCACATACACACACAAAGACATGTGCAAACATGCAATCACTACTGAGTGGATTGGCTTGGATCCAGCTAATCCAGAACATGACCACAGGATAAGAGGTACAAAAGATTTTATTCCAGCTCAGGCTTACGCTGCAAATGTTTGTCATCACAAATGTGCCAAATCAGGATATCAAAAATTCATGCCCCCTGGCTGTCACCATTAAGTTTCCCCTTGTTATTCTTGGTTAGTTTGGAAGTGAGATAAGTGCTGCTGGTAGGACAACCTCTCTTCTCACACTGTCCTGTACTAAGGCACTTGAGTTATCACAGCACAAGGACAAGGAAACACCCAGGTTATAATCCTTTTCCTGAAGCATGTGTGTAGACTGAGAATTTGTTAATTAGTCAGTTCGATACTACTGTGAAGGCCTCTATGTGCATTTGGCTGAGTGTGATGTGCACTTGTTTTTGTGTCCATGTGTAATTTGTGTTTTTCTAGTGCTCAGCCACAACAAACCTGTGGCAATATATGGCTGGTTTGGTATAGATGGCTGTGGAGCACCTCCCCAGTCCTTGCTGATGCGGGAGGTGTAGAAGCCATCTAGCCCACTAGAATATTCATTTCCATGAGCTAATGTACTTGATGGCAAGATGGGAACATCAGGGTGCATGGCTGAAGGCTGGGCTGCAATGGTATTCTAAATGGTATGCTAAAGGTATTCTGAGGACTTCTTCTGAATATATACAACAGAAAAAAAATGAAGCTATGTGGGGACTTTGCCAACAGAAACACAGACTTCAAAGAATTACAGGATCAGGCAATAATTGGGACTCGTCTGCCTTGTGAGGATGCACAGAAATGGGAAGCAGAGGCTTTCAAGTGAATGCTTAATGCAAATCTTCCACAACTTACACTGCTGTGAACAGCAAATTTTCTGAGATTTCTTTTAATAAACGTAAATTAAAAAAATATTCAAAAAGTAAATTTAAAAAAAGGAGAAGGAGTTCTGTGATGGCAGTTTTGTAACTGCTCTGTGAAGTTAGAGCACTGTTAAACACAAGGCTGAACAGCAGATGGCATATTTACGCCCAAGACATGAGACTGTGGTTGACATGGTTTGTAATAGCAATGTTGATGTAAATGCATATTTGCTCATTGTGTGTATAATGCTGACATTAATGCTCAAGAAAAGAAAACCATCTGGAATTTTTTTGGTCAGTATAATATGAACTGAATTAAATACTATAAACTCACGTATTGCTGAAGGCAAAACTTCTCTCAGTCAAAGAGGACTATATCCTTATTTGTGTTTTACTCTAGCCTCATCTAATCCAGTGTATACCTCTAATGTTGTATTTCTTGCCTTATTTTTGATAAATTGTTGTGAATTGCACTGTCCTCAGTATATTTTTTTCTCCCAGTAGAGTATATTAAATATACATATACAGTGTTGACCAATTGAGGTAAACACTAACTTCAGCAGACAAACTTGAGATATAGCAAGCAAACAACACCTCTTGGACACTGAAGTGGTACATTCATTTTTCTTTGATGGGGAGTTTTTTCCTGAAGAATTTATTCTTTTGTATATAAAAGCTACATTACTAGCAACTGCATTAATCATGGATTTTAGAACTGTTCTTCTTCTTCTTCTTAATAATTTATAATGATAATAAAATTATTGTCATTTTTGTTATATACTGAACAATATTTAAATAGCAAGTAAATGAACCAATTCTCATCTTCAATCAGACTCTTAGCAAATTTAATAGTCTGAACTTTGATGCCCAGCTCTGAAATAAAATGCATACTTTCTACTCTGCCCCTCATTAACCATCTGGAACACACACTGAGAACTTCCTTAAGTCAGGATCTGAAACAATCTCATGATAAGGTCCAAGGGGTTCAGAAGGAAGATTTAGGACATATCCATTAGCCCTAGATTGGGCTAAACAGTGCTTTAAAACAGTGTTTTGACAGTAATTTCAATGCAAGTAGAATCAGGACCTCAGACACTTGTCTTATATCTTCTGTGACCATATGGAGAAGTCATTGGATCTTCCCAAGTGTTCTCAACAAAGTGAAGTAGATTTAGCTATTAAGCTACTATATTGCAGCTTTTAATGCCATGTATCCCATGTTCTAAAAACTGCGACAACATAAAAAAAATCTTTTTATTTTAGGGCTTATTTTGTTATTAATCTTTTTATGATCTGCCTTTTTCCTCCCAGCTGTTTTCTTTCCTATTTATTGCACGTGGGTTTTATTGGAACATAGCTGTCCAGAAATCGGTGCTTTTGAAGGCAGAATAGAAACACAACCGAGCCCTACTAAATAGCCTGCTCTGTTTACATGAGGCTTGTTAAATAACACAGAGCAGAACGCAAGCAGTGAGCATCAATGTGGGTTTCCATCATTTATCATCTGCAGATTACAGTGTTCCTGCAGCTACAAAAGATAAAGCCATGACAGAATGTAATATGAAGGCAGTATCTCTTTGGAGATTTTTGTGGTGCAGATTGCTGTACAAGACGTTCCTTCTCATGGCTCCCAGAAGACAGACAGGTCACCTGAACATACTGAAAACTGAATGTAAAACTGCAGCAAAGTATTGTTTTGACATACAGACTATTTATGGATTTTTATAACTTTGGAAGCGTTCCTGCATGGTTGAAGTTATTGCAAGCTTCTCACTGATTTCAGGAGTTTCTCATAAAATCCATTGATTTCATGAATCGATTGCAAAATCCCTTTTCTGGAAAACAAACAAAAAGAAAGTGATGTTTGCCATGGAAAACTCAGAATCAAACTTCAAACACTCTGCATATGAGTCTGTTTGAAAAATTATTCACTGCTGATGTAGCTGGAGCTAATCTATATTTAAATCATCAAAATCACTGTTAACCAGAAATTCTTACAATTTTGAAATTTCAGCTGGATAATGACAAAGAAATAATGAACTTACTGTCCCTTTCTGAGCTCACCAGAATGCTCTGATGTTATACAAGTTTAATAATACTTGGCACTGATCTGGTGGGGCTAGTAAGAGTGTTGCTTGTTTCCTTTTCTAGTAGCTGCTGGCTGGTTGTGGTATTGAGTGTAGCAGCAGCCTCAAGGTTTGTTGCAAGTTAATGCTCTTCTTTGCATCATCTTTTGTACCATCAGTAGTACTAAGTGATACTGAGAGGGGACCCCTTTCCAGAAGTGCAAAGTATATTAATATAAATAAGTAAAATTCCAAGCCTCTCATACTGAAATTGCAAGGAACTAAAAACTCTTGGAAAATATTTATGTTTAGCTTGAGTACATCCTTTCCACTGCAAATACACTCTCATTATAATATGCTCAGACCATTCTCAGTGCAGAAATCAGTCAGAAAGATCTTGGGAAGTCTCAACAAGATCACCATGTATTTGGCTCTTTCTTTCATTTTATTTTCAATTCTGCAATTGGACACATGAGGATCTTTAAACACTAGCCCTCCTTACTCTGCACATTAAAATCCCTCACTGGAATTGAAACTGGGAAACTCGCTGTGGGGTTCTGACCTTCTTCCAATAAGAAACGTAATGCTAATTAAGTTGTTGTTTTTTATAAAATACTTTATTAAGAATAATAAGAGTAAACAAGGTTACAAAAATACCAACTTTATTAACTAACGAAGATGTCGTTAATTACAGAAGATTTGTATTACAAGTTATAACCACAGTGTTCCTTTTTCATTAGGCATTCAGCAAGTTGTACTTAATGGGAGCATTCTTTTTCCCACTTAAATAAGAAAAAATACTTTTATCATACACTAAACTCCACAGGCAGCTCCCTGAAGTTAGATCCCATGCAACAAAACACCATACATAAATGCCCAAGTGTACATTTAAAAAGGAACACTGGAAAATTTTAGGGTGAAAAGCCGTGTCACTTCCTGCCAGCAGCCCCAACATTCAAAAACAGTAATATACCAGTGCACATGAGGGAGGAAGAAAATAATTGATAAGGAGACAAGGGTAAGCAACCAATCCAATAGGCTTCACCCAGTCTCCATGGGTGTCTGCTGGTTTACAACCAGCTTTCCAGAAGGATGATGACAAAGCCTCAACTCCTCCTGAAGTTGCCGTGGAGCTGAGAATCTGTGTACAAGGATAAATGTGGAAAAGCACTGAACAACTCTTAGGCCCTGCTCTTTTGACAATCACATTCACTGAATTCAAGGGACATTTTGCCTGAGTAGATTTTGACCCCTAGAAATATATTTGGACCCTCGTTTGAAAAGCTCTAACTCAAGTGAGTAGCTCTGTCAAGTACATTGGCATTACCTGCAGCAAGGGATTGCAGAATGCCTCAGAGAATTTTAATCTTAAACTAAAGAAGATTTCAGCAGTAGCAGCAAAAATCTAGACCAGTACATTCCCAATGAGAGCTACATTGTTCTCTGAGGGTCATGAGGTTTGTGAGAGAAAAAGAGATAAGGGAAAAAACTTTTTTAAGGGAAAAATGTTTTCTTTAATAAAAGGAAGAAGCCAGTTCCAATGCCCAAAGAAAACAGTAATTAAGTTAAACTAACTTCAGTTGCACAAAATCAGCTCTTAGGTTTTAATTCCAAGATTTTATATCCAGACATTACACCTTTCAGAGATCAAGGATTAGTTACAGCAAGAAGAATGAGAATGAAATTAAACAGAGTTTAAGAATGTCCTTAAATTAGAATTTAAGTTCTGTACCCTTTATTCTAACCTGATTAAAATCTCATTTACGAAGTAAAGTTCAGATCCCACTGAAGTTAGTAAGAGGCTTTTCAGCAATTTAGATGTAGTTCAGGTTCCCTTGTTATAGCAGAGAGAAAAAATATTAGAATAGTGAAAAAATATCTATAGAATTTCCTTTCTTAAGAGAGTCCTGTAGTTATAACAATTGCCTGGTACGGTACCATTGGTACCAACAAGAAATATTCACAGGAATAAATGAAGTACAGATTCATTACCACATATCATTATTCTTCTCTTCCTTTGCTCTTCAGGATCTCAGGTGCCCTCCATTCTGAGATAGGGAGAGCATAATTACCCAGTAAGCAAGTGCATACAAACTTGTTAAGTTCTGGAGCATCAACTCTGCGCAATTTATTTTACTGAGGCACTGCCCAGAACAAACAGGTAAAAATCCTTACACATTGTCTAACAAAAAACAGTATTTTTATCATATATATATATATATGTGTGTGTGTGTGATATATATATAAAAAAAATCACAGCCTTCTGCACAGCAGAAGCTTATAACTAAAATATTTTAGGATTCGATTTTTTTAGCTAGACATGACAAAATTCCTGCAAATATAATACAGTGAGCACATAACAATTCTTAGATTACAAAGAGTGAACATGGAATTGTTATGTTTTATCCACATTCTAGTTGTGGCTGAGAACAAAACTCACTTGGAGTTTTTTAAAAGTCTCTCTCAAAAATGTAATCCTTTCAATAAGATATGGTCAGTATATACTTAGTACGAATACACTCTTCACCTACATGACAATAATTAAGTGTAAATACAACAGGCTAAATTCTGCTCTCTTTAGGCCTTGTGATTAAGAGAGGTCAAAGGGAGCATAAAACCTTCAGAGGTGGCCAGAATAGATCGAGACAGACTGTCTGCGTAGCATCCACAACCTTGAATCTGCTGTACAGAGAGGTCATATCTTGTCCAAAGAGACTATTTACATCAGGAGGAATTTCAGAAGCTCTGCTTGCTGAAAGACTTCTTCCTATGTGCCAGTAGAATCCACTGGATATGTGACACAAATATCAGCAAGCCAAGCCACTTAAGCATGGGCTGAAACTCATCCCAGCTCACCAGGAAATGTAAGAATGTATGAGTCCCGTTGAAGTCAAAGTGCACTACTGAAGAAAATTTGGTGAGTCAAGATGAGGCCTGTCTCCCAAGACAGCTCCTCTGGAGTGGTTGCCTTCTGACAGGACAGAATTCAACCCTGCATCTTCTGTGTGAAATGTCCTTTTGTACGTATACACCATGGTGTCAGCCTCGTGGCTATGTAGTTAGGTGTGATACACAGACCAAATGCTGCTGGAAACATTTTCAATTTACACAGTCACAAGTGAAGTAACAGTGCTGTTATTTATGCAATTACATGTACAGTAGTAAAACTAATGATTGGATATATGTTGTATCAATTTTCCAGAAATTAAAGGGTAATCAGTGCCACCTATAACAACATATTTGTACAATACTTCCAGACATAAAACTAAGTGCCTACAGGAGAACGAGCACTTTTCACAGATGATGGGGTTTTTTTTTTTTTTTTTTTTTTTTTTTTTCCCTGTCAGCATAAAGGAAAATGGTTGTCCTATACAAAGGCAGGAAACAAGCAACAAAACTATTGGTGATGTTGTCCATATTAAATAAAAGATCATATCAATCTCTGCAATTGTTTTATTATCCTGAAAGGAATTATACAAAAGAAAGAATTTTGTCCAAATCTAGTTAAGGTTTTATTGAAGTTCTCAACTATTAATGTATAACTTACTTTTCCCAGTCTTAAGTCTCTCAGCCAGGTGCCAGGTTCAACTGTTCTTTTTCCTGCTGTAAATGCAGAGTTTCATGAAATAACTAGAACCAGAGAATTTTTAATACTTTTCTGTTTAGAAAGATTTGGGCATATTTGATTTAAATTTCTTTTAATGCCTAAAGTCTTCCAATAGCTAACCAGGATTACTTTTTCAAACTATCTTTAGCATTGTAAATCCACAGTTATTTCTGGGTCAAAATGATCAATATTTTGCTAACTCAAATGGGGTTTGAGATATCTATTACAGGATCACATATACAGTGAAGGAACCAAGTGCAGAACTAGTCTGTAAGCACTGTGTAAAAGAAAGTGGTAGTGACTTCTATGAGAACTCTGCTTATGGCAGGCTTGTCAAAGTCCATCAAAAATGAAAAGGTTACTTACTAAAGATATTATTTTTTAATGAAATACTGAAATCTTTGACCTCTTATAAGGGGGAAAGAGAAATATGATCATAAATGCTGTCCTTGACAGATGCATATATCTCTCAGTAGGGCTTTTGTCATATATGAAGAGAAATATATGGCTCATAGAAAGAATAAGATGTGTTAAGTAGAACTATAATTTGTTTCTCCTTCTAATATAGTCTGAAGAGCAGCATAAAAGAGGTCATACGATCTATTTCTACAAAACCATTTATCATCCAGTAATAATGTCTTTGCAAAATTGTTTATCCATTCAAGTATCTTCAGGAGATATGTCATCATACTTGCATATATTGTAAGTCACTCCAACATTTATAAAACAACACTGATAGACAAAAACACAAAAAACACCCATAAATATTAAAAGAAGCTCAACAAACTTGACTATCAAGTACTTAAAAAATTGTTGATCTTTACATTACACATTAGTTACATGCTGTCCAAAATCTTTCAGTGGAAGTTGTTGAGTTTTTCAGGGTTTTCTGTAGGTCATCATAATCTTGTGTATCCACCGGGAATAATATGAGACTCGAACAAAAATCCCAGGACGATTTTGAATGGCACATCCACGGCCAGGAACAATGACACCAATTACTATCTTCAGCCTGTTTTGTTCACAAACCAAGGGACCACCATAATCTCGCTAGGAAAAATGAACACAATGAATGTCACTTCTCAAAATGCTTCAAGACACAGCTCCCACCTGTCTACTACTGAATGGTTTCTTTTGGTGATGACAGGGTGCACACAGGCAATAGTGTTTTTCTTGACACAGGACATACACCAATTTCCAATATCTTTTTCATAATCAGAACTTATGAGAACCAATGACAAAGTTGGCCTCTGATATTTTGTTCCTTTTCATGCAAATTAAGCTCTGTGGTCCATCTTTACATGTGATTCTAGTGACTTCAGACTACCAGATTTTATTCACCTCTTTAAGCTACCTGCAAGTCTAATATTTGTTTATGTAAATATAAACCAGATGAGCAGAATGTGAGTTGACTGATAAATATCTTTGTTATGATCACAGGCTTTGCATCAAAGACTACTGAAAAAGTCAAGTTAGTATTTTTCTTTCAGTCAATCATCTTGCAAGGCCCTAGGATGAGAATCTAGATGTACTAATAGGCAGGGGAGAATAACAAACATAATAAAGGGTAATATTTTTTAGGCATTGAGACATAAGTTGTTAAAATTTTTTTTTTTTTTAATTCTGAATGAATCAGACTCCCATACACCAGTTCATGCATTCTATGAAAATTTGGAGTATGACCCACTGAGATCAGAATTAGATACTATCACACAGATCTGGGACTTGGACATAGGTACTGCAGTTTCTACCCAGGCTAAAGGTAGACTGGACCCAGCAAACCCACTGCAAAACTAGACAGCAAATGCTCATATCAGATAGTGAGTCATTGTTTCAAAAAATGAAAGCTCACAATTAGCATTGCATTCTCTCTGGATCACCAGAGAAACAACAATGCTTGACCTTTATTTGGTTTGGGATTTTTTCTGACTGACGGCAGACTAGTTCCCACATGAACAATGAACTATGTCAGCACCATCAGAGAGGCTCATAAAACACTTTCAGGAGTGGAGTTTCACCTGCCAATCTGATTTTGTTCTTCTGCCTGTTCTCTGCTGAGGAAAGTAGCTTCAAAGGAGAACTTAGGGAGCAGGAAACTGCTCAGTGATTAAGACTGATTGCTAATATTAATTCAGTCCATTTCTTCTTGCAGGGAAAAACAAAGTGCAGAATCCCCAGCAGATTTACACGCAGATGTTTCATTTATAAGCCTTGACAAGTCTAAGACCTCATTTACAATTAAGTTTTTTTTTTTTGAAGAAAATACTTTGCAACAAAAAATGATCCCATGGAATATTAATAACAAATGGAAGAAGCCTCAGCTTTATGAAGACGACCTCTCTTCCCCATGGTTTGGTAGTACCCTTGGGTAGGGAAATTTCACTACATGGTTAATATTGGTATTAGGAAATCAACAATTCTATTCCAGGTAATAAATACTTAATAATGTTCATGACTTCCCTCCTTCTAGATATCCTCAGTCAGATTTTCCACTGAAAAAAAAGATTATATCTTCCTGTAATAAATTATTTACAGTTTTTCGCCTCAGATGTCTTTTCTCCATCATCAAAACTAGTGCTAAGCAAAACAACTGTATCAAACCGTATGATCAGTGAAGTAGTTCTCCTGTCCTCACCAATATGTTTCTCAGGCTAGACTACAGAGACCAAAAAGCTCCAGCCTTCTGACTGATACAAACCTCAGTATATTTTTGGATCTTTCTCCTTCCTTCCTAACTTTATCAACTCTGTTGAGTACTGACTGTTATGTACTTTGCATGCAATACCTCATCTAAATACGAAGGTGAATTTGCTCCAGCTTTTGCTTTCTACTCAATCAAAACACACAAGTATTGCTGCCACAGAGCTCACCTTAGTCCTTATTATACAGAATACAAATTTGTCTCAGTCTAGTGAAGTGTTTTAGTTGTATGAGTATATTTAAGATTCACATAAATCTTCCAATATGTGGTAGCACAGTGAAATTGAAGCAATTTCTGTACTCTGACATAAAATAGAACACTTGCAGCACAAATCATTTTCCAATGCAAAAGTTTAGTGCAGTGAGAATAATTATAAAAAACCTCCAGTAATTTATTTTTTGGGAAAGAAATAGCTAGGATCCTAAAAATGTATTAGGAAATGCGATATTTACCTCACAAGGCCCAGCACCTATGGTTTCAGCCACAGCACAGATTTCAGACTCATTCACAGTGATCTTCCCTTTGAAATATTGGTTGCACTTCTCATTTCCCAAAATAAACAGGTTTGCTACTCGGAGAAGGCCATCATAGTTAACTACTACAATTGAAAAGAGAACAAAAAAGTTATTCTATTTTAGGGGGAAAAAAAGTGTTTCAAGATACAGTCTAGATAAATTTATTCATGTAATTTCAGTTATTGTACTTTCTCTCCAATACTCACATTTTTGTCTATCCCCACTATTATCATGCTTTTGTATTTTGGATTTCTTATATTTTCTGCAAATGGGATTTTCCAGACTTTTGTTTGGTTTTCATGTCTATTCAGTTCTCTGAGAATATCTGGACAAGTTTTTAGTATTAGAATAAAGGGTTGGGTAACTGGGCTTACTCTACAGCTCACCAGCAGCTTGCCCAGACATCAAAGAAATCAGAAAAAGAGCCTGAAAATGTTATCACTCCATCAGTGGATGGAGGATTCTTCTCCCTGCCTTAAAGATGAGTTAATGTGTAACAGTGTCTGCCATGGCCTAGGGAAGGACATGTGACTTGAAAAAGACTGTAATAGAGTGGAGTTTTTCTTATTCTGTGCTGGCTCAGCTACCCTGAATGACTTTGTGCCTGCAAGGGCAGAGCCACAGCCTTGTGCAATCTCCATTCATCAGTGTGAAGGTCAGGATGCAGGAGCCCTGTGGAGCTTACTCTTGTTCTACATGTTGAAAGACAAGCCTGTACAAGCTGCAAAGATAAATAAAGGGTCTGGACCTGCCCATTCTCTGCACAGCCATCAAAAGAAAATGCCAAGCTTGCCCTCCACTGAGTTATTATCCTGTTTTCTTGAAAAAAGTGGATGTAACACTTCTTCCTTCCCTGACCGAGATTCTGTGAGGATTATAATAAGTAGTGCATAAAATATTAGCACAAAGTCCTTGGATGACAGATGTTATGTATTTACTGTATTACATAACTCCACAGCATTGCAAATTCCTTATCAGTTCTCCTAAGCTAAGCTTTCCTGTGATGCTGTACTGTGCTCCAGCCCGATGTCCCTGTCCCCCAGACAGCTGATGCCCCCAGAGGATGGCTAATATGGGCATGCTGGGAACATCAAAGGCAGTCATTTGGGAGAGGGCTGGTACAGATTAATTGCCACCCACAAAGAAATGGCAGAGTAGTGGCTACAAGGAAGACAGCCTCAGAATTCCAGCCTAGTTTCTGCTCTGCTTCCAGGACAGTGTGAGTATATTGCTGCTGCTTACTCAGGGTCTGTGGCAAAACAACATTTGAGCACAGTAAATATTGGAGTAATTATTGTCAACTGGCAGCTATTAACTTTTTATCAACACATAATTAGCCAGATATAGCATTTACTAGACTAAATAAATGTCTGTTCTCCCATATATTTGTATTTTCTTCACACAAAACTGTGTTTAGTAAACATTAGTAAGGTTGCAAAGTCAAGTTCTCAAAAGTTAGGAAATGCCAGACTTAGGGTTTTCTGTGCATCCCTAGTTCAGTTACTGTGCATGTTAATAAACTCTTTAATTATATGTTTCTGTATTAGTGTTTCCACAGAGGCCTGCTTTGGGTTACAGAAAGAGACTGCTCAAGTAGATGAAAAAGAGTTTGTCAAAAAACCCTGTGAAAACTCTGCAGAGCAATTCTTCTATTTTTTTTTTTAACATGTAGATCAGTATTTTTCTCTAATTCATTCATTCCTTGAAATGTTGAATCATTTTTCCTGTCACTGAAAAAATAACAAAAAAAGGAGACACCAGTGGAAAATATTTCATATTAGATTAACTTGGATAACAGGCTCAGAGATCTACAAAATTAGAAAAAAAACCCCAATTCTATTTTATAACAAGAAGTGTTGGACAACTGTGGCATCAGGCAATACCAGCAGCCTCACCTATAATGACAAGAGGAAGTAAGTTGTCAACGTATTCATTTAGTTTTTAAAAATAGTTTCTTACATCCAGTGTATCCCCATCCATAAACACTGCAGCTGGTCTTCTCTGGAATGGTACATCCAGAAATGGGCAATCGGATTATTTCTACAAAATTTGTCAATATAGCAGGTCTGAAAAGAGGAAAAACAAAAAAAAAAAAAAAAAAGGATTTTACTTAACCTTCTAAAATGCATTTTAAAAATTACATTGCCTATTATAGACCACAGCAATTAAAAACTGTGCCAATACTTTTCCATTCATTTTGTCTTTGAAGAATATGATGGATTCTTCTACCTATTTTTTGTACTACAGCTCCTAACTGTCAAAAAAATTCTTGAAATGCTGTCACCACTTTTATGCTATTTAACTTGTGTTTTAATCTTAAAAGTAAGTAGTGATGGCATTTCATTTGAATATATAGGTTTGTTAAAGTGGAGAAAGTTTGAAAGCTTGTATATACACAAGGATCTCAGCTACAATCTGCTGCTTATTCTATAAATTAAAACCATATACTAGTCCATGTGAGTACTTTGTGGGTTTTCTTTAAATCTCCCAACAAACCTAAACATGGTTATCAGGAAAAAAAGTGTAGTCATGATTTTTCAGGAGTGACATCTGTTTTCTGAGCAATGTAGATGGACCTGCACTTCTGCATATACCAAGCAAAATTTCTTTCAGTTGGAAATTTACTCCATGGAGACAGCATCTGTAGTATTGGAGACAGTAGAGCAATGAACCTGCAAATCTCTTAGGAAGAATCCCACCCATCAGATGAAAATCCCAGAATTCACAATAGCAGCTACTAACCTGCTAAGTTTCAGTAAGACCAAATCTGACCCTGCAGGGCCATATACCAACTGGGAGATATTCCGCACTTGTCTACGCTTCTCCTCTCCCTTTCCTTTGATGTTATGGACTCCAAGCCAGGCTTTGTAGTCTTTCAAATCTTTGTACCTAAATGAGGGAAAGTTGGTTATGATTTTGCTGACTATATAATAAAATAACTAAAAAAACTCTGCTTAATATGATTATTCTGGAAGATCTTAACTAATGCTCTTCAGCAGAAATGGCTTCATGCTGCCAACTGCTATTCCAAAATCAACATGCTTGGATGTAAGGTTTTGGCCTGAAGCCATTACATAATTTTAACTGTTACTAAAATCTAATTTTTGTTTCATAATAGTATCCAAATATTAAAATCCTTGGACAGTATGAACCTCTGAACTTTTTTAAATTTACCCAAGTTGTCTATTTTATTTTGTCCAGTTAAGCAGAAGCATGAGATTATTCTCATAAAAAGGCAATTGTCTAACCATGACACTTGGAAAATCTATTTATGCCTCCATGTAAAATAGCCAGGGCTATCTAGATTTACAGCAACAATAACAGAAAATACCAAGGTCCCACAGGCCTTTTATATCAAAAAAGCAGTGTTAAAGCCAAACAGGAGGGAAAACCGCTGCGTTCAAGTTGAAGAAGCGTTGTGCTGATAAGTTCCTGAAAATAGATGGATTTTAATATTGCAAAGCTACAGACTACTGTACCGAGAAGGGAAACACTGTCTTGCTGTAAGAACCCACTCTTCCTTTATCAAAGTACCACCACAGATATGCTTATTCCTAGGGGGGGAAAAGAAAAGAAAAAAAGGTTTAAAAAAAACCCTCGAAAAAACGTAGTATTAGTTTCTACACAGTCAAAATTTTAAAGAGTGCTTTGCTCCCCACACATGTTGGCTGGTGAAAAGTAGCAGACTGACAACATGAGGAAACTTGTCTCTGTCCCTTTGCTCTACAGTTTCAACACTTAGAGTAACATGACTTTGGAGAGCTTTACTCCAATGTGCAAAAATCAGAAAGAAAGACAAATTCAGTTACTCTGTTCATTTAGTGGTTTCAAAGCTGAATTTGTAATAAGACACCTAATTTAAAATTAAAAAAAAAAAAAAAGGTCAATTCTTTGTAACAGGAACTGGACTGAAACTTTCAAGCAAGTCCCCAAACTGCCACCAGATGTAAACAACATTTGGTCATTATTCATGTAAGTATTATTCAAAGCATTGACCTCAAGGTGGAGAGTTCCTATTTGATTACAAGCCCTATGAGATTTGCGTCCCCACGTACTTCAGTTGGAAACAATCTGCAGTGTATGACATTCAACATGTGATTATACAAAACCTGAAGCATAATATATCAAGTAAAATTAAAGCAATTAAGCATGACAGTTCTTTAAAAAAAAGAAATACTGTGGAATGTAGATTAATTAGTTTCCTTCTTTGTGCCTCCAAAATCACATTTATTTTCTGTAGCTCTTCGGAAAGTGAATCAGAATTGTCAGCAATTTGGGAAAAGCTTAAAATCTCACAATTTATAAATTCAAATCACACAAATGTTCAAAGCTTTGCAATGAACTACTGGATAGATACTAGACTATATATGGAGTTCAAAGACAGCAGGATAACACAGAGCTTTGCCTTTTTAGTTTTTTTAATCTTATTTTGGTTAATGAGAAAAATATCTGGTCCAAAAGGCTGGAGTCTTTCTAAAATGTAGGTTCTAGAATGTTTTATTATAAAAATATTGCAATCAGGAGTATAACTATGTTCTTCCATGTTGTGTTTGTACCACTTATTATCTTATTATACACAATTTCATTATCTGAGTTAGGAGATTCATTAGCACACATAAAAATGTTAATTCCAAATTTAAGTGTGGGACAAATTTAGAGCTGGTTCCATGAAACAGATGAAATCCATTTAAATGCACTTAAATATACTTGGTTACAGAATCTGGGTTGGATTTATAAGAAAATTTCATTGATCAATTTAAAATTTAGAGGTTGATTTTGGTTACCAAATACAAATAGTTTCTAAGTTTCACTGGGCCTTCACCATTCAGACAGAGCAATTCCATTTTGAACTGTACAGTTAGGTTTTCTTGCAGAAAGTTCAGCATTCATTAAAATTTTGTTTCAGACAATATTCTATTTGCTTCCTTGGTAACAACACAAAATAAAACTACATTTTTATGCCCACATGTAATACTTGAAGATATATTTTGCTGCTGGAGTTTTCCAGGAATCCCTTATTCATAAAAGGATCTGCAATCATTTAAGAACTCATCTGTTTCATGGAATTTTATTGCATAGCATAAAATTCAAATACCCTAACAATAGCTATTTAAATTTTAGGCACCCAGATGTAATTCACCTTACCTGCCTAAAAGTTCATCAAATATCAAGGCTATTTTTAAAACAGTGCAAAGATTAACTTTAGCAGGTAGTGATTTAGCCCACTTAACTGGTTACTTAGTCTAGTAATATAGTGATCTTCCTCTAGAAATTTCTTTCTGAGCCATCTGACGCACTCCCAGAAAGGTTTAGATCATGGATCTCATAAGATGCAAAGATTACCAAGGATGGGAAGGACCACCCCAGAATTTCTATAGCAATGAAGTGATGTAGAAAATAAATTTTTTATCTTTTCCTTTCCGCCCTTTTTTCATTTAATACCTCTTTTACAACATAGTTTTAAAAGAGATGATGAATCATGAACTAATAGAATTGAGCTTTACTTTAGTCTGGCCCAGCAGACAAAAGAAGCTGTTTTTTTATAGTTTTTTTTTCATGATAGAAGATCCAGCGCCAATGGATGATATATATCCTGTTATAAATTAATGATTCACACTTCCAGCTGATGAGTTATGAACCAGAGTAAAGAACATAGGAAACAGCCATTCTGTTTTCTGGCTTTTCCACAGCAGCAAAGATTTGCCATAATGTAATACATGTGTTATACACAAGCTGTACGTGTCAGGGTCTTGTTTCACAGAATGAAAAGGATTTCCTTATAGCTCCTACTTATGTTTTTTGTTTTTTTTGGGTTTTTTTTGTTTTTTTTTTTTTTTTAATACCAAATAAATTTTAATTTCATGCAATGACATGAGGAGAAAGCTCAATTTGACACGGGTACAAATCCTGAATCCTGCACTTCAGAACTGAATGCTCTGCCATCAAAGTGAAAATATTGATCTGAAATTCGATTTTTTTCTAACAGTCTCTAAAATAAACAGTTTAATGCTGAATGCTAAGCCAACGTTATGAAAAGGTCTCCAGTAGCTAATTGCAAGAGCAGAACACTATGAGTGCTTTGCAGGTTCATATGTATAAGTTGATGATAATGAACATATAAAGTATTTCACTAGCAGAGTGAATACTGTGGCATCACCTGACATTAGAGGAATGCTGATTCTCTGCTCTTACAGAATTTAACTGCAATGTAGAAGTATTCTTATTATGGTCAACACTTGCCACAGTTCTACAACGAATATCCTAGTAGCTGTATTGCCCTTCTAATCAAAGTGATATTTACCTGTATGTCAAACTAACCACCCATCCTTCGTTAGTTTGTGTTGGGATTCCATTTACAACTCTCAAATGTTTTGTTGAGGCACAAGGAATGGCAGTATCTGAAAGCAGGTCCAGAGATCATATTTTACTAAAAACAGTGGTAGGAAACCTGCACAGTTGCACATAAGGACCACAAGAACGTCAGTATTTATAATGGATTAACTTTCTTGTGCTAATGCAATATATTTCTAGGCCATCAAAACTACTTCAGTGAAGCTGAGTAGGTCTATTTAAATATCCATAAGGAATATAAAATACATATATTTAAATATTTTTCTTGAGATTTACATAGTTAAAAAGCAAACACTGAAACTCATTACCAAATCCCACCACTGGCAAGACATGACAGTGAGAATAGATAAAGGAGTATAATAAAACTATTCCCCATTTTTGTCTTGTAAAATTAATTTTGCTCAGTCTGTATGGTGGGTTTTTTACAACTTTAACTGACCTTTATCTTGTTTCCCAATTGGAAAGAAATGTCTAGACTTAGAGGATAGTCATGCACTGCACAGTTCATATACAAACTTACTTACCATCCAAACTGATTGCAGTAGGAGTTGTATCACCTTCACCTAGATAAACACATAAGATAGTCATAATACAAAATTAAAATACATTTAAAAATTGAATAGAGTAAAATTCAACAACAAATGGCATACTGTTAATTTTAATGGTTCAAAAAGTTTTAAACTTAAATGATTTCTTCGATATGCTGTAAGAGCAGTATTTAATAAGGATTAAAAAGAAGGCAGAATTTTATTCCAATAGAATGAAATAAGAAATAAAGATTTTGTAACAGGAATGTTGAGCATTTTTCTTCTTGGCTGAATCCTGAAGATATCAGGCTGCCTATCATGTTCAATTTACATGATTCATTCAAACAAGCAAATGCTGAAAAATGAAGTCATGACTTTCCTATAAGCTTTCAGGAACTTTAGAAGTCATGTAATTAAATCCAAATAAGACTGAAAGAAATTCTCAATTCCTTAAAAAAATTCAAAAATAATTTTAAGTTCCTATCAGCAAAAACTTATTCTTATCAAAACATGTTCCCCAAAATCTGGTTCAGTTCTTCCATCTAGTCAAAGTAAAAAAAAAACCTGTTACAAGTTTGTTTAAACTTGGTTCAAAATTTTTTGCCTTCAGTGACATGTACAGAGTGACCCAGCATTATGAGCTAGAGGTACAGGTGTAGCTGCTGAAAATTTGCACAAGGAAATTTAAATAGTCTCATCCAACTAGATTTCCATAATTATACAAATACATATATATATATACACACACACACTATAGGTATATACATATATAGAGATATATAGATATAGATATATATAAAGTACCTTAATACTAGTCCATATGAGTTACAAGGCATATTCCCTCTCTGGTGCTTGGCTGCAGAAATGTACTACTCACCAATTCTGTATACCCCCCAAATGTTTGCTGAGAATATATCCTTAGGAATTCACAGATCCAAATAATGAACTCAGAATAAATGAATAAAAAGTATATTTCTTCAGCTGTTATTCTTCCTTTATATTGACACAAATAACCTTTTGCACAGTTTGTTTACTCTTCACATAGATGCCAAAATATCACCTGAGACTTCAAATACCACTTCTTAGAGATTCTGGAGTTCAGACTATGAGGAAATGCAGCAGATTGCCTCTAGGAATGAGTGTAACATTATCCTTAACCTCTAGAGATCACAGACATGCCTTCAAAAGCCTGATTTGCCATTTAAGTGTTCTCCGAAGACATACAGCAAAGTAACTTAGAAATAAGAACTGAAGAGAAAGATTTTGAACATAAATGTGAATTGCACATTTTTCAGCATAAAACTATCTTTTTCTACTTGTCATCAGTTTATTACTGAATTCCCTAGGATTCTTAATTCTGTTTATTTAAGCTATTTAGATTTAAACATTCAATTTTGGAGGCATGATTTTCCTAATTCTTGCCAGGAGTTAAATCATCCCATAAACATCCAAAGCAGAATCTAATCTTTATAACACATATATACTTCAGCATATATATAGTGAGTTATCCTAACATTACAAAGACAGATCACACAAAGAGACTCTGAAGCTTGTAGCCCAGAAGATAACTCTGCCTGGGTTTCTTGAGGCCACAGCCAGAAATCTGACCGCTAGACGACAATTCTTTGTCTCCGTCCAGCCCTCATTCAATAGCTAGATCTGCTGGAAAATGTTTGACCATCTGTAATAGCCCTTTTGTGCTCCTGCTGCATAAATAAGTCTTGAAATCTCCAAGCTGGTCAAGGAAAAGAACCCCTTGTTCATATATTGCACAAGCAGCTTCTGTCTGCTCCTTCTCAGTCACACACAATTGATTCTTGATAGAATCAAACATTTTCTGCTGCCACAAATGACAGTAGTAAGGTGTGCATATGCTTGTGACACTGTGGCTTCCCTGGGACTGCACAGCTGACAATGCCTGAGGCGTACCAAGTACTCACATCGAGAAATAGGGCAGTAATCCCAGGGAACAAGAGGATCATCTGTGTAACACCAGGGACCATGAAAATCATCATCTGGATTGCGGCAATAGTTTTTCTTCAGTTTACTAACATCTGGTTCTCTGAATATTTGTATATGCCTACAGGGGAAAAAAAATTCAAAGTGTTGAAAAGCTTTATACTATAGCCCAAATTTTCAAAGGTTAAATGTTGCTTTGCTCTACACTGTATTATTAGCTGATTGAGAAGCCTACAGGTCAGGGTTTAAGGCTGGTTAAAATCAAAGAGATGAGACCCAAATATTTGCTGGATGTGGGTCCAACTTTCCTCTGGTTGGTATTTTAAGCACTGTGTCCACTGGACAGATGGAAGGCTTCTAGATCTCCCACTCAAGCTAAAATCTCTAGATACCCTCGAGAGGGATCGTTATACTGATTAGAAGAGTGTCTGTGATGCCCTCAGCACATCTCCAGGCCTCTCTAGGGAGCACAGGTCACGTCTCCTGCAGGTTAACAGTATAAGGGAGCATTGAATCTACAAAGCTAAATCAAAGGCAAAAGAAAGGCAAACTAAGAAAGTTAGCAAGGATGAGCAGCAGGCAAGGAGAAAGATGAATGACTCAGACAAACTGCAGTGATATGTCACCTAAGTTGCAAACCTACATGAAGCACTTCAGACATGAAATTTTGAGGTCAAACTCTGAAGCAGAGGAAGATGTTTATTTTTGGCTTGTCAGATACAAGAATATGGGCTTCCTTAGTTACAGCTGTACTGCTTCTTTAGTCCATAACCAACTACACATGCTGCCTCTAGCACACCCATAACCAGGGAAACTGTTGCAGTGAGACAGATAACTCCCCAAAGAAGTTCCCAGATGGAAAATATGTGGGAGTAAGAAAAGAAAAGCTGATCTGTGCTCTATTAGATGAATGCAATTGCATCAAGTATCCAGTAGGTTTATATTGTCTCATTCACACCAAACTAAGAATTATCAGGCTTCTCAGAAAGCAGGAGGTTAAACTTCTTTTCCCTCACAAAAGCAGCACACTGAAATATGTATCCTCTCTCTCACCATCTGTGGGAAGAAACACATACAGTCCAGGTGATGATTCCAGACAGAACCACTGAAGTCTGCCTTTTGCAATACAGCTTCCCCAAAGGCTGATTTCCTGACTTACGCAGTCCTTCCAGAGGACAATGGCTTAAATGTTCAGCACTGTGACTCAACAACAAGTACCAAAGCTAATACTGACATATTTGCATCAGCTTCATAAACTAAAGGAAAATGAAGGGGAAACCATTTCCATCACAGTCACTAATGTGTGTGATATCTCATACATAGCAAAACTTTTTATGAATCCCTTATTTTATATATAGTCCTGTTAATTCATTTTACTTCAACAAATAAATTAAAGTAGCCTGCCATTTCTGCTACTTGAATACGAAGCCAAAGTAATGATAAACAACAGAAATTGCAGGTCTTTTTAATGGCATTTGATGTCAGTGTCGCTAGACTGTAGACTCAAGAGTCAATTTCAGGCTGCAAGGGACGTTAGGTGACTTCAAGTCCAACCACCTCCTTGAAGCAGCATGAGCAATGAGATGAGGTTGATGAGATAACCATTTCCTGTCTCGTTCCTACTATCCTCTCATTGCACCAAACTTTCAAGGACAAGGATGGGGTAAAATAGGCCAGTAAACTGAACACTGATAAACATCCCAAAGCCAGCAATTAGTGGTTAGCCCGAACAAAGTCATGTCGTGCAATATATTTAAACATGAAGAAAAAGAGAAAAATATAAAAATAAAGATTAGGAAAACAAAGATATTAAAAACTCCAGGGCATAAAGGGATACTTTAGAATCCACGGAGATGAAAAAGAGTTGCCATCTGGAGGCAGTATTTATTCAGAACTCACTGAACCATCTCTTTCTTTTTAATATGTACACACCTACGTAAGTCTTCAATATTTTTGTCCCATGTGGAACAAGTTAGCCCAAATCTTGTCTTGGATAGATTCCCCATGTAACTCTTGCCATTGCCACGATAACAATCTGGAAAAAAGAATGTTGAGACAAAAAAGTGGAGGGTGGTTGTGCAACATGGAGAAGAAAATTCTTCCTTTCCATCAGTAATCCAAATTATTAAAGACAAGTGTTCTATTTAGTAAATGCTGTACACTATTAATCAGACAACTGTATAAATCAAATCAGAAGAAAAACAGAAAATTGTTTCCAGATTTACACACGTAATCTTCTGTTTGAGACCTTCATTCTCAACACAGTAGCATTTTAATTTTTGTCTTATTTAGCTGAAATGGGAAAATTTCTTTGATAAATAGTTGGTTTAAGATTAATTTAGATGGGTCACAGAGAATATTCTAAAAGTTGTCAGAAGATAGTTTATTCGAATCCAACAAAAATGGTCCCCTATTCCTCCTTCCACGGAAAACAGGCACTCGGTTTATCTTTGTGTATCTTCCAGATACCGGCAACAGTATATAATTCTAGACTTAAGTATTATTTCAGCAAAATCAAAAATTCAGCATGACTTTAATTTTAATGTAATTCAAAAACTTGCCTGTTCACTCCAGCAGAAGTCATGTTTAATTCATAAGCTTTTATCACAAGCCTTTTTGAGACTTTTCAAGAGGATTGTTTAAAATGTTCAGTACTATAAAGACATTTTGCATAAAGCACTTAATTTCATATTCATCAGAATTTTTACTTTTTGATAATTGATACTTTACAAGAAACACAGAATGAGTATAAAAGTTTAATCCTTTCTTTGAGATAAGTCTTGCAACTGCAACTTTTTCAAATCTTTGAAATGAAAAATTGGCTAAAACTTAAAAGATGGAGCTGTTAATTCAGCCTGATGTATGGTTATAAGTCTGAGGTCTTAGCCTCAGTTTATGCTATGATTGACATCCATTCAGGATGCAACACTACTCCTTACAGTAATAGCAAGACCTCATGGGAAAAACATTTCCATGAAGACTCAGAATGAACCTCACAGGCAGAGTCAAGTAAGAACTCAGAGGATCAACCCCTTCTAGACAAGGAGGTACATGCAAGAAAAAATAAAGGAAAAAAAATCGCTTTTGGTAACCTCATATGCAATTACAAATAAACTGTGAACTAAGGAAATCATCTCAGCTGTGGAAAAACACCCTTCAAACTAAGAAATGTAAAGACAGTAGAGTAGATACATAGATTCACCTCTAAAAATCAGATCCAATCAAATCTTTGCTGCAGCTTTCCCTGCTGAAATCAAAAATTAAACTGAGAAATGAATCTCATTTACACCACAATGAATCCCAAACATGTAAATAAAACCAAAGCAGAACTACATAGGTATAATAGAGATACAACTCTTCAGTTTTCAAGCCTGTCCACTTGCTGTTTGGAACAGTATAGCATTCACTTAAAATCGTATTATCACCCTTTCCTCTGTTACCTTGTTCATTTGATACATCGCACTTGGGAATCTGGGAGCAATAACCAATACGGATGTTTGGGTCAGTGGTAAAACACCAGGGTGATTCAGATCCATCTGGATTTCGGCAGTAGTTCTCCCTCAAATCCCTATAAAAATAAATATGTTAGCTCACAGCAGGGATAACCTAAACCCACCAATGTGGTCCATTGTTTTTTGTTATGAATTAACAAAAATACAGGCTCCTTCAGGTCTCCGTGTTACTGATCAGTGTCAAGTGCAAGGAGATAAGGAGCCAGTAACAACACAGTGTCCAGAAAAAAAATTAACTGTAATAAGAATATGTTTATGGAAATTCATTTTCAGCAGATGTGTTTTGATGGGATATACGATTTCATTTGAAGATTAACAATATTTTCATTCAGGATCCTCCATCAAAATTTGCATGCAACTGACATTGGATACACCTGCAATACATTACAAGTGCTTTTAAATACAAACATTACCAAAGTGCTTAAAACTCCCTACTTTGAATGGCTCTGCTGAGTTTGGAGAAACAGAGTGCTGTAGACTATTACTGACTCATTTAGGAAACTGAGTCATGGAAAATAAAAAAAGTGTATGTTGAAATTCTATACAGCTGTTACCTTTAAAGTAAAAGTTAGTCACAAGGGAACATCTTTAAATGTCTTTTGCAGATTGTGTGAAATAGTCAAACCTCTTAAATGTAAATTTTATTTCCCCATCTCCTGACAGTTGTTGCCATGTTCTGTGCATCTCCATATTTCACTGTATTTTTTCCATCTGCAGCGCTTACTGATAACAGACTGTGGAAAGAATGGGCCTAATACTAAATATCAGTAATTCTTACTGATATTTACCCATCAATAAAGATATTTAGTACAAACTGGGCTGTGGCTTCATTCTGGTCAATGAGGTTTCCTCTATGCTTACTTAAAAAAGGACTGAAAAAACATTACTAACTGCCTAAAATTAGTAGATTATTCACATCTTGGGAGTTCATGAACCATACAGAAAGGTTCAATGACCAGTGTAAAAGCAGACCAATTGATGCAACTAAATTTAGTAATGAGCAGAAAAAGGATTTAAAATATGAAAACTAAAAGAAGTGTTTTCAAATATTCTAAATGTTAATTATTGCTGAGAAGATTACATTTATGTAATAATTAGGACATATTGAATTAAAGTCAACAATCAAACTGTGAAGAAGTTTTTAGTTCCATAAAAAAAAAACCTGTGGTAATATATCAGCACTGTTGGGATTCAGGTCCCAGTCTGGAATACATCCTGACACTTCACAATCAAACTGGTGAATATATTCTTGAAAGAAAAGTTCATAAAAATCCCTAGGGTTTCACACAAGTTCATCTAGAACTACTGCTTTGAGATCTGAAGGAATGATTTTCCCAAGCTCAAAAGGTTTTGAGCCTCAGCAGGTAGAGTGGATGCAGGACACAGAGCAGGGACAGGGGCCGTATGGTCTACTCGAGTGGCATGACTTGTAAACATTTCAAAACTCAGCTCTTTTCCCACTGCAGTAATAACACCCACACATCTTTACTCACTTGCATTTGAAGTTCTCAGGAGTGATGTTGTGCTGGTGAGGAAACTGGGAGTCCCACCTCTGGCACTGGGTCCCACTCCATATGGTGCTGACGGTGCCACGGTAACCCTCACCCTGTCCCCGAACGCACGTTGTCGTCTCAGCTGCCGCCTCTGTGCTGTTCACCACACTTTCGTCTGCAGACCCAGACAAGAAGTGTTGTTTCATTCTCTTAAGAATGGCTCAGGATGTCAGGTTTGAACTCCACATTATGGGTGGAGTAATGGATTACATGATGTTCAAATCATGGTAATTGCGGTTCTTTGGTGAAATTGCCAATGTGATTACAGAGTAATTTTTTCCTCTTTACATTTACAATATCCACAAAATCAAAGTAAGTGCTGGACTTTATGCTAGTTTATCCACTTGCATGCAAAGAATCTGCAATATTTTCTTGTGTGAGACACCTGGCCTATGTTGTATCACTGGAGATCAGAAGATATTCCTGGTTACTTTTTCCAGTTCAGCAAATATCATTCCATCAGCTTCACCTGAGTGACTACCCACATGCGCACTGTGGTGTGGTAACACATATTTGTAGGATTAAAATACAATTGGGTTCCTCTAAAGTATTCCCAGAATATCAGGTCACAGGAAAAAAAGATGTAAATAAAAAAAAAAAATAAAAAAAGAATATAAATCCTTTATATTATCCATTATAAATTAATGTGCTAAATTCTCCTAGAAGGTTTTTTTTTCTGCTTCATATGGTTAAAAGAAGAGAAAAAAGGCCCAGCTTTTGAAATCAAATATTAGTATTCTCTACAGAGAGAAAAATGTTTCAAAGACTAACAAATTCATCAGACTCAAGATCTCTTACAGATGTTGATATACTCTGCACTCACCCTGGTGTGGGCTGTCTTGAACTAAATTCAGAAAACCAGTATTTTTTAAATGACTCATTCACATAACTTGAAAGGTTCTTTTTATTTCTTATGCAATTTTCATAATTGCAAATTAATGGCACAGATATTGCATCAGATATATATAAAGTAGTACAAAACTAAATACACTACAGTAAGGGCAACACTTCTGCAATATCCTCAGAAGTTCCCAATACAATATTTTTAAAGTAACTGTGTATCTGTTGGTAATTGCTATTGTTCACAAGACTAATTTTATGAATTATATTAAAAGTATTAGTTGTCAGCAGTAAATATGTTATTAAAGTTCCTTAGTTAGTTTTCTTCAAATGGTCCAGTGAGTAGAGCAGTATTTGTGTGTTACTCATAATGTAGTTCACTCCTGGTAACTTGAGCCAGTTCCATGAACTTGGAGAAAATATGGATCTTAAGGAAACCAAATGTCATAACAGATGGTTTTGGCTGATTTGCTAACTGATCTTTGACGTTAAAGATCATTTCCCTGTCAGATGATAACATCAAGTTTTGCAGTTGAATTATACATTTATCCATGCATCCCTTTTTCTCTTCATCTGGTTGATGTTTTTAAATCAGTGTTTCATGGTCAAATTCATTTCCTGTCCCTCCTTCCCAAGCCAAATGTTGTCCTGTTTCAATGGGATTTTGAGTTCCAAACTCATTCCAAAGTCAAAAGGATATGGCACTGAAAGTATCACAAGGAGGTTTCTGCAGGCTGACAAATTCACTCTTTCTAGGGGATTCATCAAACAGGCTTGCAGCCAGTAACTATATGTTTAGTCTTTATACATCACTTTTTAAATAATTAGACTACAAAAATATTAATTTGTACAACTGATAGTAATAAATATTTGCAATATTCCAGTTTTCAATCATAAAAAATGTATGAAAACAAATGGAGTTATATTCTAATATAGCTTCTAAGCTGATTAGAGTGAACATCGCTGTGCCACATTCAAATACATATTAGTCTTTTTTAAAAATACTTGCATGGCTTTCACAAAAATGAAAAAGATTTGGGGAAAAACTTGAGGGGGAGGGGAGAAGAGTTTACTAAGATAATAAATTTCAGCAGAAACCCTGGCTTCATAACGTTTCCTAAGTAAATTAATAAATTACAACTACATAACTCCAGCAAAAAAGTCTTTTTAAATAATACTAATAATGCACAAAAAAATCAACCTAATACAGGCTGTCGCAAAGACCTTATCTATACACAATAAGTTACTACTTCAACTGTAATGAACTCTACAGTGCACCTTCTCTGGACTCAGTCATGCTAAAGAAGAAATAATCAGTATTGTGTTTATACATCATTATGTGGGATTGAGTTTTTTTAAAATCACATGCCTGAAATGAAATAAGTAATTCATTAATTGATTTAAGCAAGGCCATAGTAATTTTGAAGTGCATTCCTTCTTTTTACGTCTGCAGATACACAGCTCATTGTTGAACTTTACACTGCATGTCTGGACCATGACCTCTATCTGTAGATCAGATTTTACAATTTGGCCATGTTAAAACATACAACATAAAGGCACCAGAAATACTCAACTTTCACATTGTCATGAATACTTGCACAGCCAAGCCACTTTTGCAAAGATTTGCACTATAATGACTAAGAGAGAAATTATTTCAAAATGTACAACGTGATTATCTGCTACTTTGTGGCAGCTCTCAATAAGAATTCTAGTAATGAGAAGGATTGCTAAAATATTCTCATTTTAGTTGATAAAGCAATTCCATTGTTCCAAAAAGTCCACAGAACCCTCCCCAAAATCTCCTTGCTGTACCACCTGCATATACTACAAATATCTCATTTTAAAACATGAAAAATGAGGTTCCAAAATATTTCTGGAACTTAATTCTGAAATTCTGAGGGCTTGTGCCCTCAGAACCAATTCCCATTCTGGCTTTTGAGTCTCACAGAAGCCTCAAAACTTACCAATCCTTGAGAAATCCTTCATTCAGCTGGTGATTCCACAAACAGGCATGATGGGAACAGTCTCCCTGTTCCTGTTAATGAAAGTTGGGCTGGATGTGCACAGGAACAGGCAAGAGCTTGAGAAGCAGTGCTTGCCTCACCAGACACTGCAGACTATACAGCACTTGACAAACTAAGAAGTGCTCAGGCTGTCCAAGCCTACAGCTTACAGAGTCATCTCCACTCAGTATTGGTCTTGTTGAGGCTAATTTTTCATTGCCCACATACCAAATTAACTAAATTTAATAACTCTGAGCATGAACATCAGATGTGCAGAGCATTGGTGAGAGAGCCCTAAGAACACACTCACCAGTTCTCTTACAAGGCAAAATCAAGATCAAGATAAAAATCTGAATTCCCATCCTTATCCCAGTAATTCCTCTAAAATATAACTAAAGATCTGCAAATCTAAGGGTTTGTTCCAATGAGAAAGACACTATGAATTTAATTAGATTAATTTAAAGTCAACGCATAATCCTTACTTTTTAAACTAATATTTCATAGTGGAGTTTCCCAGGGTTTTTTGCTTCAGTTCAACTTTTACAGTTCTGAACTGAGATTAAAAGTACTGTTAAAGAAAGATCGCACAAAATACCATCTTATGAAAGACCACTATTTATAATTTATTGATAAAGTGTCACTACTTACTCCTGTAGGAAAGTTCATTATGAAGAAAAGAATTTGGTAATTGTTAGCAGCATTTTGCTACTTTTGAACTTTGTGGGTTTTTGTTTTCTTTTTTAAATTCTAGATGACTAAGATTAAACATGTAATTCAGACAGATACATGAGGGGATTTCCCATTAGTAGAAATACTACTAATGTTCACATGTTCACTCCAAAGTCCCCAACCAAAGGGCAATAATGCAAAGATATTCTTTTTCTTCTATAAAACCCTCCCTACTCTGATACTTCAAAATACATAACTATATTAATAAGGGCCGGCTCATACAGTCATAGATGCTTAAGTAAAAAGATGAAACATTATCCAGAGTCTTATGTGTAAAGCCACAGATAGTCTTCCCAGTCCTGGTTCTCACAGCAACGCCAGCATGAGGGAATCAGCAGGAGCCTTGAGTCATTCGACAGCTGAAGTAACCAGCTAGATACTATTTCTGACTCTAATCCAAATGACCCAGAAGAAAATCCTGCACAAATTTTAGGTCAATGGTGAGACTCCTACTGACTTAAAAGAAGTTAGAGGTTTTGCTGGAGAATTCATGTTCTTTCATGACAACACAACCTATGTATTTTTGGAAAAAGACACAGTTGGGAAAGAAAGAGTCCTGAACTACTTCATGAGGAAAATACCTGTTCTTGCTTATATTAATGAAATATCTTTTCTGCAGTGTCAGTCAACAGAAGGAAAATGTACCCTGATTTGTAAAAAATATTTAAAAAGTTGATTCTAAACGTGATCCATACAACTCTGCAAATATCAGTAAGAAAGCCGAGTGACATTTTGAAGCTGCTCATGCTCAGTTACACTGCCTTCAGGCATCCCTTCCTTGAGCAATGGCATTCACAGTTCTGGGCAGTAGTTTAGTGGCAGTTTCTTCCTTTCCACATTTTCTTCAATGCACTATGACACAGTACATGAATGGAAGACAAAACCCCACTGATTTCTAGCATTTTCCTTTTTTTCAGTAAAAACATATGAGAAAGTGAAGAAATGAATTATAGCCAGGCTCAAGAATCACAGTACTGAAGAACTCATTGTCACCTAAAACTTTCACACATACAGTTAATTTGTCCTTGAGAACAGAGAGACCTTGCCAGGCTCTTCCAATGGCTACAAGAAGACTTTAAATTCAAACAATTTTTATTTTAAATCAATTTAAAAAAAAATTGATTTCCTCAGGTTCAAAGTTCTTAAATCTCACTTTCAAAACTATCATAGAAATGATGAAAAAGATTTGAGAAGGATCCTTTTTGAGGAAATGTGGATTAAGCTTTTGCATAAACAGTGAACACAGGACCTATTTTTTGTCTCCTTGTGAAGCAAGATGGAAGGTAATACTTTCTCAACTACTAAATATCTCTTTTCACTATCCCCTTTCTATAAACACCTTTATCTTTTGCAAATATTAAGCTTAAATGAGTGTTACTTTTATTTGTTTACATACAATGATTCAACAAATAACTCTTTAATCAGAACTGTGCATTCAAACGGGCAGCTGAAATCTCTGTTTCTAAAGAACAAGTGATTTAATATTGGTGGGGTTTTGTCTTCCCAAAGGCTGTAGGCACACTACAACAGTTCATTTTAGATCTAGATTCTGAATTTTGGTGTTTCATTACTTGCTCTTTCCCATCAAACTGAGGCCTTTATTGAATTTTCTCAAGGCTTTTCAAGATCTGGTCACTCCTAGGTACTGTCAGTGGTTACTGGTGGCAAAGGCTAAATCCATGTTAAAGGCATCTGGGTTGGTAGGATATCACATAGGCATCGATGAAACACTGTTCTTAACACAATAATTCCAAAAAGCTGTGCAGTTCTCAAATGACTGATATAAGCAGCTTCCTTTATGGGCCTCAGCACCTCTCTGATTGCCCTATAGCTCATCCATAGAGGAGCCGCTACCCGTTTGGGGTTTTTTTAAAGCAATATTAGTTCCCTGCTCCTGTCTTCCCTGTAGTCAATGTCCTCACTCATGCCAAAATAACAGTAATTTTCCTTTTTCATGTTTGCTGGCACTGCTTCCATTTCTTCATTTCATCCTACACTTCTTCATTGCTGTTAGTTGTCCTTTTATCCTCTCTTCTAACTAAAAGTTGTCTCAAGCCAAAACCACAGACACATATGTGAGCAACTTCAAACCAGTCCTGGTGTCCCCAAAGTCTTAATCCAAATCCAGTTTTTGCAGCCTGAGCCATCTCTAATTCCTAATTGCTCCTGTCATCTCTTTCTCACAGCCCTGGCTGTAAGCCACAGTGTTTTATGCTGCATTCTGTGCTTGGAAGTAAAATTACAATGCCCTCTCTCTCTTCAGTCTTAAAACCATATTTATTTTCTAAATGCTTCCTTCCACCAACTTTTTTGCTGAAAATTTTGTATATGAGCTGTTGTCAGCATTTTGGCTATAGAGCATACTAGCACTCACAACATGTAGCAAAAGCCACAGGCAGCATGCTGCCTTGTGGTCACTCCCCAAAGAGAGGACACCTACATTTTTGTATATGCTCCAAGGACTTGGATTTGCAAAGCTTTTTTCCTAATTAGTATTTCTTGTAAATTAAATAAACAGTCCTCAGCATAGGAATTAAAAACCTGTGTGAGAATCCAAACCACAAAGCTATAAAGGCCTATAACTCATGATGTTCTCTTTTTAGTGTTTTGAGATTGCAAACAGCCCCAGCTTCAGAAACACAGAGCAGCCACTGAAACCCAGAATAGCCAAGTGTTTTGGGCTCCCTGCTAGGAGGTGGGAAAACAGTTTTTTTATGAGCCTTAAGAAAGACAGAAAACTGAAAACAGGGTTTTGATATTTTCTGCTAGTATTCTGGCCATCAAGATGGTGATTTAACAGTAGCATCAGCAATAAACTCCCTCACTGGGTTATAAAGGAGAGCATCGAGCAGCGCTGCATCTTACGTAGAGGGCAATGTCATATGCCTGTGAGAAACACCGTTTGAAAATATCTGCTGGATTAAGCTTTCAAGACCACCACTTCTGTATTTTTTCTCATATAGATTGCCTTATTAATTTCAAAAGAGCTACAGTTTTCTGCAGTGAAAATACAGTTTTACATGTGAAATTTCCACAGATTTTAATATATTTTCTAACTGAAGGAAGAAATTTCTAGTTCATTCAGTGAACTTTTGCCTAGAAATGAGACAAAAGGCTTTCATCACAATATGAAAATCATTACACTGTGTTCTGGCGAGTTTTTTATTTCATTTTAATCTTTACCTTTTCTTCAGGACTCTACTATGATTTGGTAGACAAAGTTGATAATCCAGTAGTTTGCAGGAGATCTCCCACCCAACTATTATATAAAGCTGAGGCCAGACTGTAGATACTGAAAGTTGCATGGGGCGTAAGCTTACGTGACCAACAAAGCCAGATGTGAATCCTCATAACACTGACACATCAGCTCAGGAAATGCCAAAGGATAAAGTTTTATAAAAGCTGCATTTGTGAAACAGTCAGCTGTAACTTAGGAATACTTTTTTCATAATAATAACATATTTAGCAGAGGAAAAGAACAGTTCTAGAATGCTACACATGATTCATATGTTATCTAATAATTTGAGAAGAGTAGGAAGCACAGTTTAGTTTAGTTTAAAAAAAAACAAACCACAAACCAAAACAAAACCCAAACCAACACAGGCCAAAAATCCAAAGCAACAGCTCCTTGCTTAATGGAGTAACTAAAAAATTGAAAGATGATTCAGCTGCATAGCTAAGCCAGTCTGTGTTTACAAAGTGGAAGGACTGAGCTTTCCTCTTTACCAAAGACTATCAGTAAGTCACGATACAATGACATGAGTTAGTACTGTAGTTCACAGGTAAGACTTTCAGCATGGCCGTGACTGAATGGATACCCGACCCAAAACAGGCAGCCATCCTGGTAAATTTCTTCTGTCTCTGGACAGCCTGATTAGACATTGCCCAAAGTATCAAAATAACTTTGCCTTTTTTACAGTGGAATAATTTTGATAGTTTAACTACCTTATACTGGAATTACAATGACATAAGATAGAGTAAGTTCAATTACTCTGCATCAGGAGGTACAGAATACTTACTCAACCCTTGGATTTCAAAAATGGGCAACTTGATTAGACCGGACTGGATCTCCAAGACATTAGACTGGCCTAAGTTATGAACATCCAAGGAGAGAAAATCCTGAATTATTCTGAAAATGCATGGCATAATTGCTTTGGTAACGATTCTAAGTGAAGGTGGAGAATCCCCCTTTAGGCAGCAACTGCTCACAAAGTTTCATGTCAGAGCTATTACCTCTTCCCTGCCACCCATCCCAATATTGTAAGCATGTCTCAACAAAACTGATTCTACCATCTGCCCTAGCCCCAGTGTTACCATGAAAGTCTAGAAAAATTGCTTTACACAAATTTTCAAGGAATGTCCAAGTGTTTTATCTTCCTCATTGCCCCTTTACTTTTCATTTAAGACATCTAATTATCGTTAAAATAGATCTGTCAGAGCTATCACCAAAGTTAAGATGGTCTGGGCTTTGAAGACAGAACATGCTGCAGGAAGTCTAAAATGCTAAACTAAAGCATCTCAAAGTGAGCATCCAATACTGTACACCTTAATGTCACTTTGATTCAATTCCTGTTCTCTAAAGTGTGGTTAACAGATGCCACCATCTTGTAGCTGATGGATGAAAAGAAATTAATTGCCTGTGGAGTGCTTTGATATGGAGTGCTGAATAACACAGAGAGACCCATGAGGAAATTAATAATTCTGTCTTCAGCACAAGAGTGAATAATGTGCAGGACCCAAGGCCTAGAACTGCAAAGCAGTGAAGAGGTGTTGGCAGAGGACACAGAGTAGGGATGGGGTGTGTATGCACCAAATGATATTTGATACTCTCAAATGACAATGCAAATGTCCAGCATGGCCAAACTAACACTGTACATGAGATCTTCATGATTTTTTTTGCCTCACTTTTTTAGTTCTTGATTTTCCTACATTTTAATGCAATTTACAGTATGTAAGACATACACATATTCCAGTGTTAAGTAACACACAACTCTTCTTTCCTGTCCAGATTAAATATAAAGTGTTTAAAGGAAACCCTCTTTGAAAGCTATGTTTTAAAAGCTAGTGAAGGGCAATGAATGAGCTAGGGGTGGTCCTACACTGCTCGAAATATCTGTGTCCAGATTTTGGAAAGGAAAAGGAAGTAATAAATTTTGCTTGAACTCACCACACGTTTTAATTGCACAGAACTCCCAGGGGGTGTTAGGGTCAAGAGTGTAGCACCATGGTCTCAGCTTGCCATCGGGATTGCGGCAGTAATTATCATCAAAGCCCTTGTCAGGATATCTGTAAACCACAATGAGAAACGTGTCAGGGAAATCTTCCTGGCAACACTGCACAAGGTACTGCCTTTTACAAGGTACTTAAAGGACAGATTTCAGCAGAGGCAAACAAGAACCGGTTCCTATTAACCTGGGGTCTGATCCTGTAGGATGGATGTGAATACTCTTAATGCTGTTAGAAAGTTAATAACATATCAACACTTTCCAAATATGCAGCAGAATCAGACCTCCACTGAGGGGACTCCCTGCTGTGCTAATGCACAGGGTACCGGATAGGGTAACTCCACTAATTGCTAAACTCTTGCTCTTGTGTCTGTCAACTGATGACCAGACACTTAAGCCACTCATTTTTTTGAAATAGACCAATTAAATGTGGATTATCTAAATACAGCCTGCCATGCCAGGCTCATTAAGAAAACAGGTTCTCCAGTGCAACAGCCCTCGGTTCAAACTGGAAGCTATTTTGAGTAGCTATTCTAACTAATGATAGATACTAATGATTTGTAATGGAGCTCATTTTTGGTCATGCTCTCATTTCGAGCATTGGGGGAAAGAAGGAGAAAAATAAGGAAATAACTTCCGCTTCACTTTTTCTCATTAAGACTAGATACTATTGTGCTATTTAAATGTTTCCACATTCCTGCAACCATCATTGATGATCAGACAGATATCCAAGATAAGTAGGGGGTTTTTGTATAAGTACATGTTACTAACATCTGTAAACTTGAAGGAGATAAATGCATCGGGGTTTTTTTTTTTACTAGTGAATACAAATTGTCTTGGCTTTCCAGTTTTATTGAAATATGTTTGCAAAAGAAACAAAAAGTAGATTTGCCCCTGAGGGAAACATGAAAAGTATGTAAGAGAACAATAAAGTTAACTACCTGGGAACTTGAATCTATTTACAACTGCAAGCAGATGTGCTTCACACAAGCAGAGGAAAATATGATTTACAAGTGTCTGCTTTTGCTAGGGTGCTTTTTCTGTGAATTGATCATGCTAATTTTGGCTCATTTGCACCTTGATCTCCCATTTCTTAGGAGAAGTCAGGTTCCTTCAACTATACAAGGGACAAGGATAAGATTTAAGTAGAATTCAAAAAAAACTCCGCCAAAATGACAACAAAACCACCAAGGAGAAACCTCACCAAACTGAGAATTCAATGGCAGTCAATAATGTGATAATTTTAGATCTAGCAGCAGTACCCTGTTTTCTGCTAGGTATAAGACATACTGTAAAGGAACAAGTTGTGTCCAAAGATTCCCCAAGGAAATAGTTAATGGGCTAATAATACAGCAGAAAACAAGATGGTTTTGGCCACCCAGTAAGTGCAGTGATGAGCTTTGATGCTGGTGGAACATGTTCCATGTCAAATAGCGTGGAAAGTGCATGTCACCACCCAAGAACCATGGTGAGTCCAGGAATGGAAAAAGTATCTGCAGCCATAGCTCACAAAAAGCATTCAAAACAGCTGGGGATGTAAAGAAGCCATGTTCTAGAGTATGAATGTCTGTCTTGGCACTGAATGCTCCATCCTTCCTAATGTTACATGGCATGTTCTCACAGTATGTCAAAAATGTGTTATTTACTAACTAAAACCGAGGGAGAGATGTTCTTCTAGGATCAAGCTCTGAGTGTCTTTGGGGGATGAAGTAGTGCCAGTGAGTCATCTTTTCACCTACTAGATCTATTTGTCCTTTTCTAGAGCAAAACCAGCCTTCCCAGTCAATGGTTCTTCCCCCAATATTCACAGAGGCTTCTTCCTTCCTTCATACCCAGCAAGCAACAATTCCTATAAAAAGGCCAACTAGCACCTTTAAGAAACAAATAATAGCAATAAGATAAATGACAGGGCTTCAAACTGTTCCACACAATTCAACAGTGACGCTGTGCAGAATTCCCTGAGACCTTTTGTTGTGCACACTCCTCCTTCCCCAGTACTTTTGGGCACAGACCCCTTTCTTAGACCCAAGAAAGAGCCTGAGGTTTCAGAGATCTTTCAGAACTCTACATATTTCCTTTTTTCCCCCCTTGAAACATCAGTAGCTGTACTTCACTGCCAAAAATGAAATGAAGCATCAAGATACATATCTGGTGTCAAAATCAAGACTTTACCTCAGTTTCTAGAAAAAAGAAAGGAGAGTATCAGCCAAAGAGATAACATTTACTCTTTTTAAAAAGGCAGATGCTGATCTTCAGCTCTCCTGGAACTAAAATGAAACCTAATATCTAAAACTCTTCACCAAGATTTCTTTTCCCCTTTGTTTTGTTTTAAAAGTCATGTAGGACTGGAAACTTGATTTTCTATAAAGTAAATTTTCATACAAAAGACATAAACCAGGGGACTAATAAAAGGATATCTGCAGTTATTCACCTCCTATGCCACACTTCAACCCTACTTTCCTCCATGTAATAAATATTTTCACAGGATATTTGAGTTTGAGCAGAAAAGGTGAAAAAATTTCCCCCCACATGCTGCTCTATGCCCAACACATTATCCTCAGTGGTCTTCCTTCCATCTTGAGGCATAACTGTGCCCGTGAGGAGTACACAAGAGAAGTGGTGTTTCAGAATATGTCTGCATCCACAAATAGCTAAAAATGAGCCATGCAGGAGCTGTTTGAGGGGATTCCTTCTGCTAGCTTCAATCACATCTAAGCAGATAGTAAACATCTTCAGTAACTGACCTCTGAGGGGACTAAATTTGGAACAAATCACTGAGGTGACAAAAAGGAAAAGTGAGTTGTATTTACCCTAAGCCAAAAGCACTGTCCAGCAGCAGGTAGACTAGAGAATTTGAAAAGATTACCATCTTTATTCCTTTTCTTTGTCATTGCAACTGAGGAAGCCATAAATGCAAATAGATTTAATTCTATCCAGATAGTCCTTCCTGGTTTCAAAGTTATTTACATTATGCCTGGATGGTATACTGTAAGTGTCTCTAGAGACTGCTGTGTTTTAATGGGTCATTTGTCCCAGACCTCTTATTTTCAGCTTACATGACTATGGGAAAAAAAAACCAAAAAACCAGACCGGTAAACCAAACCCCATAACATTTTTAAAATCTTGTATAAACAAAGTATTATTGTTACTACCTTTAGTAGTAACAGAGTTAATTAACATCAGTGTATCAGAAATCCACTGGACTACATTACTATTCTGAAAGCCAATACAGATCAGTTCAATCTGGATGGGTTGCTTTTTTTAAAAAAAAATCCCACTTTATTACTGTCTGAAAACTCTCAAGAAGATGTTCTCTGAAGGAATTATTTCAAAGAGGAAGATGATTGATCGTAAGACTGTGGTTAGTCTGAAAAGTTATTTTGCAAACAATCAGAAATTAATGGAAAAAAAGACATTTCCTCCTGACAGTAAAATTATTATTCTTTGTACCCAGGAGTTCTATAAATGTTTCACTCCCAAGGAACAAAACTGTTTCTGTGCCTTATTCTAGAATGCACAGTAAGTGCATGGCAAGACTCAGAAACAGATTATCTTCCGTCCCACTCTGCTAACACAAAATATTTATTGTGGCAGAACAATGGGAGAGCCTGCTATTATTCATGAAGTAGATCATCCAAGCCAAGGAAAAAAAAGACTATACCACATAAACTCCAAAACTGCAGATCCTCAATATTTTGCTGAATAATCAGGCTTTCTAAAATCTACCAGTACCTATATTTCTTAGAATAAAAATAATGCTTTATTTAGTGAAACACTTTAACACATAAAAAGATAACTTCAGTGGAAGGTCTTAATCATTCTGGTTTTGTTGATTCTTGCATTCTTCGTCTGGCAGTTTAAGTTTATTCAAAACAATATATAAATGGAGTTAAGCCAAAATCCAGAATAAAACTAAAATGAAACTGTAGTCTGGTTTGAGATGAACAGAGACCCCCTCCTGTGTGGCCTAACCCCTGCACACCCCCTCCCTCCCACAATACTTTCAGAAGTGTGTATTATGGATGACCCTTTGTAGTTGGGTGAATTTGGCCCTCTAGGACATACCCTTACAGGGATGAAATTTGCCTTGCTGTTTCTGACTCAACTTTTGGCACTGTGAATCTGTGCCTAAATCAAAAAAAAAGAACAGAAACAAAAAAGTCTAAGAAAGAAATCCATGTCCATAAAGTGCTAAACAGAATGATTAAATCCTTTCCCAGGGTGAAAAACCAGATGTATGGGCAAACATTTTGGTGAAACAAATTGGATATTTAAATGTGACTATAATGGAAGATCACCTACAGCTTTAAAGCTATTCAATATTGCAAAAAGGAGAATATTGTTACTTGACAATATTGGAAGTTTATATTCATTAACTGTGTTAAGAAAACTAACAAAAATTTATGACTTTAAATCATTATTTACTATATGATTAAGGTATTTAAGCTGACTGCAGCTGCATATCTATATATAGAGAAATATTCCGAGGTTATTTACTTACTGTCAATGAAGCTACAGAGAAAGTTTTGGTCAATGAAAGTATTAGGTGCACATCACTACACTAATCAGGCATGGGATGTAATCAGAGCTGCACAAAACAGCCTCTACTCCCCGTCCTGCACCTCCATCGTGGCAGTAGCCAGCCTACACCATGGGCCAGGAACCCAAGCACCTAAAACTGGTGAACTCCATAAATTTCAGTTGACCTAATGCTAGTTTTGCTCAACTGGTTCCAGAATGTGTGTAATTTTCAAATTATGACCACATGGTCTTGCTTGGGGAGGAGGAGAGGTTACCTCTCTGGACGAAATTTGTGCTTGTGTGGTCTCTGAAGATCCCAGCGCTGACACTCCTTGCCCGTCTCGGTGTGATCCATTGGCCCTCTATAACTCTCTCCATTGCAGGTCATGCATTCAACTAGGAAAAAAAAAATAGACACTAGTCATTTATTACACTGATAACTTATACCACAAAAAAACCCCAACGAAAAACCCCAACATGTCCCTGCTCTTATATATTGAAACCAATCTAAAGAGGTATTAAAAAATTGTATCTTTCTGTTGGGTTGGTATGTGTAATGCCCTTTGGAATATGATCGTATCTGTTAGAGATAATCCAGATGCTTAAATTGTATATCACTTTATAGGACACTTACAGTTTTGAAGCAGGTAGGGATGAGCTAGTAGAGGCATTCATGTTCCTATCAGATTTTTACTAATCTTACTTATGGTTAGTAAGAGAGATACATATAGCTAAGGAAGAAGTATTTTTTAAAGGTGGTATAATCTAATTAAGCACCATTTATTATTTTAAATCACTAAGTCAGTATAACTACAGGACAAGTTGAAGTGCAGAATAATGGCTAAATCCCAATTTTAGTGCAGTGCAATATGTCTGTTTTAATACTCAGCACTTTCAGCTACAAATGATACTGTATTTTTTTGCTAACAATGATTTTTGGCAGCTTAAGCTAAGATACATTTTCAGTCTGGGTTTAGGATAGTAGGTAGGGTGCGTGGAGGGAGAGTAGGCAAAAGTTACCAAAGGAATTTGAAAGCATTGTTGAAAAAAATTTAGAATGAGAGCTCTGAAAATATAAAATAAATTCACCATAATTAACTGTAGACAAACTTCTCAAGTACTCTCTAATTAGAGTAATTGTAAGGAAGGATCATTTAGAAAATATTATTTTATGGAATTACAAATATCACTAAACTTCAGCTACCGAAGTCCTCATCCTGAAATGAACTCCAGGTCTTATCCCATTTGAAACTCCCATAAATTTATCTTTAAATGAGGTGTTTTAACAAATTCTCAAGCTCTTTTTAAATGATTCTCTTCCTCCTTCTTTTCCTCTCTCCCTCCTTGCCTCCCTCCCTGCCTCCCTCCCTCCCTCCCTATCTTCTTCCTTTCCTAACGGCAGCATAACTATTGCATGTGACACATTAGCAGGAAAATTAAAGGCATCCTATCTTGAAGATTTAAATAGGTTGGTTGACTGGAACTGAATTGGCTGATTAGCAAGATACAAGATCTTAGTTTGGAGGTTAACAGAACTTAAAAGTCAAAAAATGCAATGGTACATATAAAGCGTCTTTCAAACTCTGTGACTTGAAAGTCAAATGGGGTTGGATTTGTTAAGGGTTATACTTATTTACAGTATTTATTCAAAACACAAAATGCATGCTTATCTTAAGCTTTCGTCTTGTAATCCAGTACCTATATTTTCATCAAAAAGAAAATGAAAAGCTGATTTTACTATGGAATGGCACTAGATGATTTTATCACATAGTAATACTGAAATTGTTAATAGATTCAGTATAGGCTAGACAAGACAAAACAAAGGGTCACATTTGTGTGATCAGCACAACTTCATTGTTCAAGCTCCTCCATAACCTGAAAAAAGCTGCTGAGCCTGAAACCTTCCAGAGCACTGGAACATAACAAGATCTCCTCTTCCTCTAACAACTTCTTTTCTTGCTGTATGAGTTACTCTCGCTGAGAAATCAACTACTCTTTCGTTAAAGGCCATGAGCAAGTGATTACTGGAAGTTCTGTGCAGCTGCTGTCAGCAGAGCAAAGGCAGCTTCCTGCAGAAGCTGTGCTGGGTTACCTTCTGAGCAGAGGGGGATGTCACAGACTTCATGGCGTGTCTCTGGACTGGTGGTGAAACACCAAGGGCCTCCCTCTTCCCCTCGAGGGTTTCGACAGTAGTTTTCCCTCAGGTCTTTTCCCCGATAGCTCGAAGGCAAAAAGCTAGTTTTAAAATGACAATCATTACAGTATAAGAGCATGCAAACTTTGGGGTTAATCATACTACTTTTACAAATAGTTAGAAACAATCACATTTCTGCTTCCTTCTCCCTCCACCCTGCCTAAGCAAATGCACACGCCCAAATATCTGTCCGTACACAAATACACATCTTCAGTTGGGATTACTCAACCTAAATGGCCTAAATCTGGGACAATTTGTCTAGCCCATAGCGTGCTCTAGAGAGTTTTACTCCCATCCCTCAGCTGTCCAGAACCAACTATCTATGGCAGAGCCAGAGGCAGTCACACACTCCCTGCCAGCTTGCACTGTATTCTCCCACAGGAGCTCTGGGTGCATAGGGGTTCATTGGATCTGTAGCCATGTGAGGTCTGTCTTTCCTGTGCATGTTGGCACATACAACAGGTCCATCTGGGCTCAGAGTGCAGCTACCATGTGAAACCCACAAGCAGAGAAACCTCTCTGCATCCTTTGCCAGGCAGCAGCAAGAACTGATCATCAGGAGCATGTGAGTGCGACCGAGTGTGTACTACACCTCGCTGAGAGGCTTTCAGTGCCTGAAACCATGGACTGCTTTGCATTTCAGCACAAGAAATTTCCCCAGATGCCATTTTAGCTGTGTTGCTTCATGTTCTGCCAGAAGCCCCACTATTGCCACCTTAGGGTCTGCTACTTACAGACCCCCTCATAATTGCATTGTATATGTTCAGACATTTAACAGCACTCCAGATGACTTAAAATGTCCAGGGTCAAGGTGCTGTCTTCTCAGGTATCAGTAAAAGTATGTGCTTAACTCTAGAGAAATCATCACATGCACACCAACATATAGAGACATATAAATATCTACACATAAAAATAATGTTAGCTTATTTCCCCCACAAAATAAGGAACAGCTAACCCCATAGTAAGGAACCCAACCCCAGAGCTGGTCTGTTCAATGCCACTTCAACAGCTCATGACCACATTCAGGCTGCACATTGCAGACAAATCCAGTGGCATTTCGCTGCCTGTTACATTAAACAGCAGCTAAATCTCTGTAGTTACAAAACACCTTAGATTCAGAGATCTGTCCATGAAGGTTTTTTTGTTAATTGAAATACTGGGCTAACTACATAGGAGATCACATAAAACTTGTAACTGAACTTAATTAATTTATTTCGTTTTTGAGATTTATACTATTTGTTCAATTTTTTTGAAACAATATATAAGCTGTGGTGGAAATATCACAAATAATGCACCTTTTATTCTGAAAATACCTAATATTTTATTTTGAGTGTTTTGAGACAAACAAGAAAAAATTTTGACATGTAACATTTTATTCAAGTTTTATTCCCATTATTGAAATACTTGAACTAACTGAAGTGAAAAATACCTCTGTTAATCACATTGTGGTTCTAGTCAGTGCAATGTGGAAGCATTACGTAAAAGTGGTTTTTTTTATTTTCGGTGCTTGAAGAGATTAATTTTTATGTCATTCCTCCTGCCTATAAAATTGTTGCTTCTGTTTTTCCTCTATAGTCTTATAATGTAAGTATCCTAAACTTTTTTGCTGCCTTTAAAAATGTTGCTTCTGTTTTTCCTCTATAGTCTTATAATGTAAGTATCCTAAACTTTTTTTTAATTAAAGGGCCCCAGGAAAACATTTCTGATGGGACATTCCAACCTGCAGATGTGTGAAAATTGTATGTCAGTGCATATTAGAATATTTCATTTACTTTTCTGCTCATTAGAAAATATAGTGAAAAGGCATCTCAAATTACATCAGATATGCTGTAAGAACATTAAAAAAAGAAAAAGTCTAAATGAGTAGCACTGGGAACACAAGATGGGTCAGATATACAAATGGCTTCAACAGGTACTGAAGCAACATTCTTGAGAGAGGAAAAGATGAATTGCAGTAAAGACTTACCCAGAAATGGAAGACAGGGCCACTCCTAAAATTGATGATTTAGTTCATCTACATTACGTAAGGAAAAAAAGAAAAAAAAGCCAAAAACTGAAGCCAGTAAGAGTAATGGTAAAAACAGATTCAACCACACAAAAGCCATGGAAATTATCCAAAAGCCGGTTAAGTACTGGTCTACTCTTTGACCATTTCTCTTTGAGCCGTTTTTACATGGGATTTATCAATTTAAAACTCTCTGAGAGTCTTAAAATCTGTACTAGTATGTAGATGACAATAATAGAAAGCCAGGTTTTGCTGGGAGTCTCAGTGTTCTAATGGAATACAAATAAATAAAAATATGACTTGCTAGACTGAAGCAGAAGTTTAAAGTTTTAAGTTATTTCAATTCTTTCTAGAAATATAATTTTAAAATCATTAAAATATGTTTCTCCCTTAAATATGAGAAAAGGATTTATTTTCCAATGGCACTTTGTGATAATCAGATGTTGAGAAAAACTAAGTCTTTTTGTACTAATAAGTTCCAAACACACCACTACTGTCTGCTTCTTCCCATCTCCCTCATGTCTCTGATGATGAAATCATATTTTCTGATGTTGAAAAACAAAATTAGCATGCAGCCATCTCATTTATCCGGTGACCTTTTAAAAATTAAACTTATTGCACAAGGCAGGAGAAGAGTCATTCTCATAAAATTCATCGTAGAAGAGTGGCTGTCCAAATGTATTGGATAAAACTGTGTGTGTGATAAAACTGTGTATGTTATATATTAAAATGCAATTCAGTGATAATGTGTGCTATCCAGACACTTTCCTTTCTCTAATTAAATAAAGTCACATGTATATTATGTAGAATAAATGCTCATTTTTGCTTAGGTTGTAATGAATTAGAATTCTTTCACTTCTGAAAGACAAAGGTATATACTTCAAGGTGTTGAGTCTCAATAAGTCATTGCTTTGGGGTCTGGTGGCACTTATGGTATGCCCCCAGTTAAGAACAGGTTTGGTCCCAAACAGAAAAGCAGACACTGCTGTCTATACTGTAAGAGTCAAGTCCAGTAAGTCCAAGCCTGAGGCTCAGCTTTGTAACACATCATAAGAGGACAGAACTCAAGTATCCTTTGCCTTTTAATGTTGTTCCAAGATATCCTCTTGCACACTGGATTGATTTGGTCAGAACAGGACTGAGCAGTGCACAGCCCAGTTCCTCACTAGAGATCTCCAGTTTGGCTCCTCCTAAACAAATTGCTGACACTGGGAGCCCTGAGCAAAAGGCAGCAATGTGGATAGCAAGCTTAGGGTGAGAGGACACTTTGGGTTTGTGTCTTAAGGTTTTATTATCTACATGGCTAAAGCCAGTACAAAAACATTGAAAGAGAAGTGGTTAAAGAGTAGACCAGTTCTTCATAGTCCTTTTACTAGTTTCTGGGAACGTTTGTTGGAGATGTATCTGTTTTTACCATTACTCTTACTAGCTTCAGACTTTCTTCTCTTTTTCCTTAGCCAACAGAGTTCAACTAGATTTACCCTCAAGGTGTAGGTTTGGCCTCAGTTTCTCACTGTACCAGGTCCTAATTTGAGAAGTTAAGTCCTGTACATGCTCCCTCAGTCTTTAGTTATTGCTTCTGTGATCTGATGGGAAGGATTTCAATAGTCACTTCAGTTTTTCCATGGATTTGTTGCCTGGCCTAAGTGCTCCATAGAGTTTAACATATTCTACAAATAATAGAGAAATGACAGTAACTATGCAAAATATGCTAACGATATTATATACTAAGCAAATAGGTGGTCTAATATCTCCTGCTTCCTTATAATGTGGTTTTCCAAATTGCTCATTCCTTGGGAGTCAATTAGAAAACAGTGATACACTTCCAGACTCTGGGCTGAAACAATGCACATGTTTTGTTTCTGCCAGTAGCTAAAAGATCAAAAGGATATAAACATCTAAAAAAAAAACCCAACGCAGGAAAGGAAGGGATACAGACACACAGGCTGGCATTAGGAGAGACCTCTTTGGAGAAAGTCCAAGAAGATAAGGATTTTCTGGGATCTGGAGAATGGCATCTTGGAGAAAGGCAAGAATATACCTAAGAGATGTTGTTGTCTAAGGTTAGTTTTCCCATAAATTCTTATACTTTATGGAAGCAGTCTGGGCACTATTCCCATTGTCTCTGCTCCTGAACTCTTACCTGTGCTCATGGGGGATCATTGAATTCCAGGCCTGACACTGGATACCACTTTTGGTAACAGATATTGTTCCCTTATAGTCTGCTCCTTTTCCAATGATACAATTTCTGACATAGTCTATTGAAATAGAAGAAAATTATGGATTTGGTTAATGTATGAAAAATTAAAGCTCATAATTAATTTTCAAATAAAAATAATATCATTTATTAGCCCTTAATTATTCAAAATATGGTTTAATTATTGACATACATGACTGTCTTTCTTTTTTTCTCCCCAAATATTGATCACCATCTGACCCCCAAAAAATCCTGAAAATGTTTCCAGTGTATCTGACTGAACAAAACTCCATGTCTGAGGACTTAAGTATCGTAATATTAATGCGGTAAATAGGAGCAATATTAAATAATAAATGGTAACTCGTACAACTGAGCTGCTCGGTACTAAACTGAAATACAAAATTCAAACTAGTATGTATGATGGTAGGCAAATATGTAGATTGGAAAACTGACCAAGTATGTAAATTTGCATGACAGCAAACTCAGGATACGTATAAATAAAACTGTAGGATGCAGTTTTCAAAACGCATAAAAGCATCCATGCCTGGGATGCTCCTACAGCCAAAAAATCACTGACGGACCTCAGGGCTTTTTTTCCCCTCCATAGCTGGAAAAACAAAATCAGTAAATAAATCAGTTACCCTTCTTTTCATACAGATCAAACGCATGGTCTTGCTTCTTTCTCACACCATTTGTCAAGCTGTTGAAGGATAACCAATGGCACCGTTTTGTAACTCTGTCATAAGCAAAGGCCCTGCAAAGAAAATCTGGATGAGAAAAAAATCTCTGTGGGGTTTGTAATAATGACACATGGCCTGCCAAGGAACATGCAATGACATCAGATTTATTTTTACTGGGAAAGTCAGAGAAACAGTCCAAATTACTATTTAAACCCACAACTGTGCTGACAAGAGCAAAGAAAAAAAGAAATTAAATTGATGTGGTCATTACATTAAATACCAGTTTGGTTGTTCACACTAATCTAAGAGTTCCCTTGTCATTAAAGATCTTTTTTTTAAAACTTAGATAAATGTGACTGAGACAGCATTTGTGTCCTCAGTTATGCTGCTTTCTGGGAAAAAAACACAAAGACTAGAACATCTTTGCTACGTTTACAATATGCCTCTGAAACAGTTGAGTATCTCACATTGATAGTCTGAGGAAAATTCAAGCACAAGGAATCTGTTTCTTGCCTAGAAAAACAGAGCTGTTTGAAAACAAGATTATTCTTATTTTTATGAATAAACTAAACTGTGATAGTGTACCTAGAGTTTGTCCTTGCTTGGTTTTGTCTTCTTTTTTTTCCTCTTATTTTTAACTGCTTTCTAGGAGTGAGTATAATGCATTGTACTGAATTGACTGGATATGGGGGAGGGCAAGAAAGACAAACAGAAATCCAAAGAGTAAAAACACTTTCTTTCAATACTTGAAATGAAAAATGCAGACCTTTTTCACCAAAATAGTTTTGGAAGGATAGTTTCTAAGTATAGGGAAAATCTGTTTAAGGATTTTAAAAACACAGTTGACCGCCTTGGAAGGGGGCAACAGTTACTCCAACAAGGAAATTTTTAAAAAAAGAAGAAAAAAAACTCCACAGGTGTTTTTTCCTTAATTTTTTCATTTGAATCAAATAACAGATCACTTATTTCCTCTAGCCTACCACAAAATCTACATTTCTGTCACTCATCCCATGCCTCCTGAGATATTTTATTCTGATCTGAGAAGGCATTTTAACACTACTTGATAATACCCAAAAGACACACAGATTTCTTACACTTCATCCATACTTTGGCTGTGCCATATTCCTCGGCACTGCATCCCTCAACAAAAAGCTCCTTAATCTTCATTTATTTTGCCATACAAGCTTTCCATGTGAGATCTTGCTGGCTTCAGTTAAAAATACTACAAGATCCTATCCAATCTCCTAAGTCTTCTCTTTCAAACATCATCTTCATTATCGTTTCCATCACCAAACAGATTTTTCATCCAACTGCTCTCTCTACTCTGTTGACTCCGAATGTTTCCAACCTGCTAACCTTCATCCCTCTACCCTTGTGCAGCCTTCTGTTCTCTTCTGGCTGATTCTCAAATTTGAGCATATCCAAGTGCCTCTAACTCCATCTTCACAAAAATATCCTTGACCTTTCCTGCCTTTCCAATTACATTCTCGTTTCCGCTCCTCCCTCCTAAAGTGGGAATGCAGAATGCACTGTTTACAAACAATTCTTTCAGTTTTTGCCTTTCAGTTGCCTTTTGGTTTCTTTCCAGTTTGGCTTCAACCACTTCTGCACATAAAAGTTTCTAACAATCTTTTCTTGGACCCAAATCTGAAGGGTTTTTGTACTTCCAAAGTCAACATGTTCGAGCAAATTCTTGGACTTTCTTCTACTGATACTGCCGATCACAACAATATTTTTGTTTCTCTTGTTACTGAGATAGTCTGTAGATTTTCTTATCAAGTACTGAAATTCTGTTGTCTATACTGAAATCCCTTCCTGTGTAAATACAGACACTGAGCAGATAACGGAGGATAAGACAGTGACAACTTTGCAGCTGAGGAAGGGACATACCTGCAAAAGTCACCTGCATAGCCAATAAAATAGTAACTATATTACCTTTTTCTCATCCATAGGAATTGCAGTGGGAAAAACTGCAAGGATGACTGTAGGAAAACAGTGGGAGTAATGGACTGAAAGGGTGGTGAAACAAAGGAATAGAACAGCTTAGCAGCAGCAGCAGCTTGGTAAAACTGATAGGGAAGGCAGAAAAAGATGAACAAAGATTTATGAATTCAAAAACACAGCATAAGTGAATTTAAGGAGTTTTTTGATGGAGGATTTTAGGAATAATGTTATGAAAAAGAAACAAGTCTAGATAAGAATCTTGTAACTCAGCTGGAAATAAACAAGATCTGTGCAAGCATGACAGCAAGGGAATAGAGGAAACATCTGTTCTGAAAAGTAACATACATTAGCTTCAACAAAAAAGTGTCAGAGTTAAAACCAGAGTTAAAGCAAGCATTAATGATTAAACAGTAAAATAACTCAAAATTTACTTGCAGGTGATACAGAAACTTATAATAAAGAAAGTTGTCTGAATTTTTTTTCCTCCCAGAAAATAAGGAGTGCCTGAACCTTTACAAGCCTATAGTGTCTGAAATCTGCTACTTTACCACTTGCTGGCAAAAAAGAAACCTAACCCTGCTCCTACTTGTGTACCTCACAGGGCACAGACCCAGATGTTGCTCCCAGTGCTGTTGTCAGAATTATGTTACAAAGCAATTCCATTTTTAATTCTTACATAAAGTTTGCATCCAGAAAATAAAACATTGGTGCTGTGACCCAAGTGATGGAGAACTGCTGCATGGATATGGAGTATGAGGATCAAGCCATGAAAATGTCAATAAACATAGGAAATTTCAAGTCTCATATTTTAAGCATTTAAAATGTCATTTTGTGTTGCTTCTTGTTTTAGAATGCTCCCACAGCAGGCAGGAAGCTAATTGATTTTCATTTAAGTTGGCAACAAATTTCACCTTGTAGAACCAACCATGTGCTGGTATGAAGTTAAAGACTGGGATCCTAGGAATAAAAGGGAAACATTAGTAATCACTGGATCCTTTAAAAGGGAACACATGTAAAATGTGTGTTTACAGTAGCATCAAAGAACAGTTCACACTACAACAAGACTCATATGGGGCCAAAAGTGAAACCACAAGAATGTTCTGAGATCCCAGAAAAGAAAATCTCATGTGCTCTGCTGCATAGTGGTAGCACAAGCAAGACATGATCACCTAGACCTCTACTGCTAAAGCAGGTTTTTAGCACCATCCATGCTAAAAGACTGCCAAGGAAAAAAGGAATTCAGAGAGCAAGTAATCAGATTTGCAATCCTTTTCCATATTCAGTGCAAAGTAATTGCACGACAGATTGTCATTCTGTTATCTGTAAGCAGGACTTTTCCATGCTGTGTTCTCAAAGTCCCTCATGGCTCCTCTGTGTTGTATTGACTCATTAAGGGAGAATTTGCTCCTTAAGATATCCATCAGACACTGTATCACTTAACAAATGAAAAAAAATTCTACAAAACATGAGAACACTTGAAAAATTCAGAGAGATTCTATATTAATTTTATTATAAAATGGCTTTGACACGTATATTAACTTGCTTTTTATTTTCAGAACACAAAAGATAGCATCCAGAGCAACTACAAATAGCTTTAGAAAGTTTTCCTAATCTGATGCCAGAATACAGAATTGTTGTTTGCTTGGCATTATTCAGAATTTATTTTACACTGTGATACTTAATTTTGCAATACTCCTTGTTGCTGCTCATCAGAACTCAAGGATGTCTTGCTGTATTGAATACAACCTGATCCTCTTGGCAATGACATCAACAGAAGTTCTGCCAACAGGGAAAGGAGTGGCTTTGTACCATGTGAAAAATATTAGTGCCTGGAAAATATTTTCTGTCTGAAAGAAGTTAACTCTGCTCATTGTTTACACATATCAATAGTCAGAGCACAGAATGATATGAATGAGATCTTGCAACAATGGAATTAAAGGCTTACAGAAGAATTAAATCACAGTTGAGAACCTTCTCTGCCAAAGAAGAACTTTTGTTGTCACATTTGGTCTAGTCCATTTGCACCAACTGTCAAAACTTTTTTATCTTCCAAGTTCAGGCTCACATTTAGCCCAGTACTCACCAGTACAGAAGTCATCCACTCTCTCCAAGATTCTTCTGCATTCATGGCCTTTCATTGATTTCTAATGGTCTAGACTAAGAGAGGCCAGGGGGATCATATAAGTCTCATACATCAGAAAAATAATAGTGATTTGTTTCAAAAAATAGTAGAGAATATGTACAAGGCAGACAAGCAATCAGCTGCATGATGTGTTTCTAAGAGACAGCAGATGCTGAAGGATAGCTATCCACAGCCCAGGTTTGATTCCGTTGTATTGGATTCTCAGCACTTGCCAGTGAACTTCAGCAGGGCATGTATCTGTGCTCCATGTGTGAGGTTCTCATTGATTTCAGCGGGAGTAATGTGCAAGGAATGACGACAGAATATGGTCTGAAGTGGTGCTGAAATACTGCAGCTGTGATGTGTGACAATAACCATTTTATAAGAGACATAAAAATCTCAGAAATGTTCACCGAACGCTACATTGTGGCCCAAGTCATCCACATCTTAACATGAGTACATTTTTTCAGCTATGTTATGGAAAAGATTACAGACTGGGCAAGCTAAGAAGACACACAACTCAGACAAAGCCTCAGAAAAGACTGACACTCTCTGGACAGGTAGAGCAAGATCCCTGAAATCAAAAATCACAATCTTTATTTTTTTCTCGATACAAGCTACCACTGATGACAATTACAGAGAGACCTTTGGTCAAAGGCTGCTATACAGGTTTCCTTAGGGAAAAAAATAAACAAAACAGATATATAACTTACTTGCAAGGGAATGAAAGGCCCTTGTTCCTGCTGCATCTCTTTGCGCATTGCTCTGTGGTATTTAACAGCTTAGTTTTTACTTCCAGTGTTTTGTTTACTTTAATGAGCATCAACTCTCCTGTTTTTTTGAAGTCATGAAGAGGATTTCTCTTTTTCCCTTTACCCTCTAAAAAAAAAGAAGCAAAGAACAAAAAACAAACAAGAATAAAACATTGTAAAGAAGAGTGCAGAGATTAAAGATGGCATTAGATATGGATAACATTTCACAGGAATTATATCATCTTCAGTATCTAAAGCTTAGAGAATCTCACAAAAATATGATATAAGTATATACTGCAGAAGAATTGATTATTTTAGATTGTGATTTCCATTTTTGAATCCAAAGTAGTAGGAATTATAGCAAAACCAGTTTCAAATAGACTTGCATAAAAGGGTAACAGGAAAGTTTCTCACCCTTCGTAAATTTTATTCAGAATCTCCAAAATATGCCTGATAATTATCTGAGATCTTGTAAATATTTCCATGGAAAACTCAAGTGAAAAAGAGTACCACTTGCAGAATGCAAAAAAACTTCATTTTTAAAACGATAAACTCATGGTAAGTTGTGAAAAGAAGTGGACTCCAGAAGTGACACAAAATTATCATTTGTCCTCTTGCTGCTCCAATAAAGTCTCAGTGTGAGTGCTGTGTCCAGTTTAAATGTGACTGTACTAGAAATGTTAACTCACAGAAAAGATTATGAGGTCGAACAGAGGCCATAGCACTGAAACAGTCTGCAGTTTTCTGCAAAGTTTTCTGCTCAAATGAACACATTGATCTGGTTTCCGTTCCCTATTGAAAAGCCCAGAAGAAGAGATATAAAATGGAGAGAAGAAGATTGGCTAGAGATGTCTGCCTAAAATTCAAGAGGAAAGGTCTTTTATATCTGCAAGAAAATTCCAGAATTTTCCCAATATTTATTTATATTTTTACTTTGCATTCCACAAAAACCAGTCTGCCAGTGAAGGCTACTCCATCGTCTGTGAGGACATACTGTACATCTGGAGAGTAATTGTCCCTATTCTGTCAGATGAGTAACATAGGGAGAATAAATTGTCTGTGGATCTATTTCTCCTATGATCCCAGATGATCTTTTTGGATTAGATGGCTTATCCACGTAAGGTGAGGTGAATAAATTCCTCCTTAGTTTACACAGAAGATAATAGCATTTTCCATAACTTATTTCCATGTAACTGTATTCACAGCTGTCCTTCCTTTTTCTCTACAGACTCTGCAACAATAATAGAACACAAATGCTCAGGTTCAATTTGTTAAATTTTGCCAGAGTTTTTCCAATATATAAAACCTCAGCTTAGATCTATCTGAATAGATCCTTGTGCATGTGCAGAGTGCACTCAGGCCAGTAAAGTTTTGCTTGGTGCACTCTGCAGAAGCTCAGAATAACTAAATTGCAATAACCGAGGCTCTGGGGGAGTTACTGACAGCTCCACATACTGAAAACCCAAAGAGGGCTTAGGGGTGTTCCCTTTGCAGAACTTCCATCCTGATCACTGAGTTCACATTTTCACTGGATTCAGCTAAACCACACCTCTCAGTGGTGAGTTATCCCTAAGACATCTAGAAATATAACAGAGGCATTTAAATTAGATCTCATAAAGCTTCAGATTTAAAAAAAAAGAGAAAAATAAAGGAGTAAAATATCTCTGCTGTAACATCCCTGTAAAACAATCTTCCCCCATCCTCTTCTCTTTCTTTTGAACTGACGAAAGTAAGCTGTGCTACCCCTCAGCATCTAACAGCTCAAAATTTTAATCCCAATCACAAACATTTAAAGAAAAAAAAAATATTTACCTTTAAATATAATATTCTTATATGAAGATGCTTTTGATTAAAAAATCAAATGCTAATACTTTTGGTGTTGTGTTATGAACTCATATCAGCTCTCTTCATTTCCAGCCTTCTATTTGTGCAGTGCACATGCACCCAAAATGAATCACTGCTAAGGGAGATGTTATGAGGACATTGTCATCTTAAGGATCAGCATCCTGTTACTGGAAACAGTTGTGTCTACACTGAAGCTGCTTTATTTTTTGCTGTACCTGTGATAGAGCCAAAGGGCTGCAAAAAGGATTGCATTTACCCCTTAATTCAACCACAGAAAAACAAATCTTCTATAAAGCTTTTGTGGTGTATTTCTCAATCTATTATCTTCCAAGACATACTTGTTAGTTTTACGTTGTCTCAGCCAAGACTTTTATGTCAAGTGGTAATAAGAATCTGGACAAAAATATCAAAGTATTTTCTTTCCGTTCCTGATACTAGCATTTCCCATCTACTGATAAGTGTCACTTCTTAATTCTCAATGATAACAGCTTTTGAAACTCACCAGCCAGCATGCAAGAATATGATTTTAAAAATTAAGAAATTCTGTTCTGCCTGAAAAATATGGTAGAGAGTTCTGCTTTTTTTTTCTCCTTCTTTTCCTAGCAGTTGTCCAAAGAGGATTATGGGTTTGATCTTGCATTTAGCAATTCATAACAGCCTGATTTACTTTAGCTTTCAAACAACAACATTCTATGTCTTGCCTATAATCCAAAAGGCAAAGGGCCAAGTGCATCTGTGGTGTGACTGTTAGAAATATCAGAATAATGCAAAGCACTACTTTTATAATTCTCACAACAAAATATATAAAAATAATATTCTTTTTGTGTCAAATTAGGTGCCTTTATCAATACAATATTTACTCAAATAGAGCCTTCGGCGTGCTCCACATTAAAGGTTAGCATGCAGTATGCTATAATTAATGCAACTAATTTGTGATTGCCATTCATTTCAATTTTTTAAACTTTGATTAATCAGGACTTCTGCCCATTTTGTGGGCCATGTCCTCTGATGTTTCCTGTAGTTTCATATCATATTACCAAGGAAGTCTGACATTCCACTTAAATTTGAAAATAATAGTAGCTGATTCAAACACAAAGGAATCCAGTCAAATATGAACCAACATTTTTTCTTCAACAGAAACAACCACTAACTAAAAATATTCCTTGAGTCAACTTAAAAAAAAAAAAAAAAAATCCTCAAAAAGGTGAGGGTGGTGCCTTTTTCTATTTCTTAATATGAAGTTGAAAAGAAAACAGAAGAGCTCAGTCAATGCCCAAGGAAATGGGCACTGACACATTTGCTCTAGTAGGATGTAGCATTGGACAAGTGCTCCATAACCTCATTTGGGATTTCCAGTCTGGCTGCTGGAGTTCCTCATTTTCACAAAAGGCTTTAAATATTTACTTAAGAACAAAGGTACCTCACAGGGAAAGACATTTACCTTGGAGCTACAAGAACTCACCTTTCCATTCCCTTACTGCATTTTCAAATGAAGTTTCTGTACAATCTTCTCAGATAAGAATCACTGACAGAGACTACTCAAACTATAGCGCACCAGGAGGAAAAGATCTCCAAAAATACCTTTCCTTGGAGCAGTTCCAGTCCATGTCAAATGATCTCAATAACCAGAGATAAATTGTCATTGTGCAGCATTTTCGTAAGAAAACTCACCCGTAAGTTGCAGTGCCTGTATTCTAGAACCTACTTAATATTAATTTTAATTATATTTATACAAAACAGAACTAGTAACACAGAGAACTGAAAGCAATAGATGCCACAGCACGCAATATCACAGAAAGACACTTTTTTGATTAACAAGAAAAACAGGTTTGAATCAGCAAAGGTGTTTATATTTTGATCTCTCTTTCTCTCCAGATATTCTCTAACCACTGGGCTGATAGAAAAATGACAGCAAAATAGCTTATTTTTTCTCTTCTGGCCTGTGTCCCACACCAAAAAGGGCTTTGGGTTCCCAAACCACCACATCACTCAGTTCTGAAACTACCTGATTATGTTCCATATCTCAAATTAAAATTTACACCTCGCAGAATACAATTGGTCTGATACTGAGCTATATGAGAGTCAAGAAATTCAGTACAAATCTAGTTTCAGGTTATTTAGAGTTCAAACGCCTAAGCAAGTCACATTTCACACCCTCAGGTCTTAGTCTGACCACAAAATGTATTCGGTTGTGCATTATCTATTTAGTAGTAAAAAACCTAATACAACAAATAGAATACCATTGCTGTGGTAATCAAAACAGCATACAGGGAGTCATAAGGCCCAAAGATCACCTTTGTCCATTTTAATGAGTACAAAACATTACTTGTGTTATCTACAGCAAAAATTTACAAGGAGATTACCTGACTTTATCTACTTCATTGATAATCCCTTTTTCCTTCCTCCATCACTCCAGCTGTTTCTAATACAGATGTATATTTTAGGCTTCAAGTTATGGTCTTATGGAGCACAATTGGAGCATACTGGCTGCCTCCCCTAGAAGAATCTCTACTTCTGTGGACTTGTTACACATTCTACAAATCTTTTATTAAATACCAGTTGTGATGCGTTCAGCATGTCAGCTTCCATGGTTTCCAAATTTCTCCCTAGTATATGCAAAAGTTAGTACTTTCTTAAAGAAACACATCTTGGAGTCTCCTGGTAATGGAAGAAAGCTTATTCCTTTTGTTTCTTTTTAATTTTGCATCCCACTTTGTTATACAGAGCAAAACCAACAAGACACCAGGTTTTCCAAATGGGAAGATAAATACATTTAAATTAAATGTTTATGTTTAAATTTAGATTCTTAATGAAAACTTGGTGGTTTGTGATTGAGTTTTATGTCCCTTTTCTGTTTGTTTAGACTTCAGAACTTGAGTATTTTACTATGTAGTTATTTGCTTTGTTGAGCTAGACTTTCAACTGTGTGGGGTAATGAATTTATATTTTTCTTGTTATCACATCTGCTTATAAAAATAGATTGGATACAGGTCTTCATAGCATGGGTGGAAAAAAGACCTTTTATAACTTCCAGTTTTTAAAAGAATTTGAACACTCATGTAACAGAATCACTGTTTTTTGTTTGTCAGATGTCAGGGATAAACTAAACCTATGGGAAAATAAAACAAATCAAGAAAATGAAGATACCTGAATTCCTTAGGCTAGCAGATGCTGCCATAGAACTGCAGGAATCAACTGCAGTCCTTCCAAATCAAGAATGAAATACAAAATAATATGGCATGAGGAGAAAAATGTAAAAGCGGGAAATTGTCCGCATGCTGTGCAGGAAGCACAGAGAAGCTGAAGACTCAAAATAAATTCCAATGAAGAAAAATGGTCATATATAGTGTCACAATTATTTCAGAAATATAAAACAGACATATGTTCTTTCTTTAGTATCAGCTAGCATTTTGTATCTCTTTTAGCATTTTGTATCATGTTTGTAATGAAATTAAGTCACTTGACTTTGAGCAGTTAACAGATGGACTAATTAGAGATTGAATTATTTGTGTTATAATTGATAACCAGGTCAGAATGCTAAAATGAGATTAGCTATTAATTTAATTTTGCAAACAATCATCACTGTAAGCTAAAGTAAACTGGATTTTCCCAATAAGCTAGGAAAAAAAAATAAATTATGAGAGAAGAATTACATCTGATTTAAAACCTAGGAGCAGGGGGTGGGAAATCAGAAATCTACCATCATATGAAAGACCTTCAATAAAAAAAAATAGAAGCAAAAAAAGAAAATAAAGAAAAAAAATGAAAAAAAAGAAAAAATCCCCAACCCTAAACGCACCTGAAATAAATGTAGGAAAGCACAGTTCAACACAATAAGCATATAAAACATTTTATCATTAAACAAATGACACCATACTTGACAAAAAAATGCATGGTAACTTATATTCATATGTATGTATCTGAATAGGAAAAAAATGGGCAAAGCAAGAATCTGCAAAACAATGTATTACCACAGTGTCAGATATATCAAAGCAGAATGCTTATCTCAGTATAAACATTGACAATTTAATATGAAAATTAAAAACAAAGTATGTTTATATGCATAAAATAGCATTTGGCAAAACTTGTGTAACAAGAAAGAAAACCAATAAGTAGGGTTTGAAACAAATCAACAGTTCTCGTCATATATGGGTTGAAAACTTGTATGGAAATACAGTGAGGTGTTTATCATAAAATATGATAGAAGGGATACTTTTAATTATATTCAAAAATTTATTTCCAAGACAATGCTTTTTAAAGGATATAAAACATCAGGGGTAAACTGCATTCTAGTGTGTGTCTCGGTATGATAGCATAAATATACTGGCTTCATCAAGAAAAAAGGAAAAACGGCCAAACCCAATCTTCACCAGATGGTGAAAGTAGATGTTACTAAATGCTTTTGGATACAACATGCTGAAGTTAACAGTGTGGTCACAGAAATAAAAGAAAGGATGTAAAAGATGAATGTTGATACTAAGATCATTAATAGCGTCATCACAGTATTGGTATCTGTGTGAACAATTAGAAAGCACCGTTTTCAAAAAATACATTCAAGGCCATTTTGGCTCTTAAGTCATAACAGAGTCACTCTGACAAAAAGAGTTAATGCTCAGCACTTTTAACTTACTTTCATTTACTCTGACTTTTCCTTCTGCCTGTTTCAGTATCAGAAATGTCCAGAATCCTGGCTAGAATGCAAAAAGTGAGCACCTTTTCCAAATGACTTCTCGTTTGGGGAGTAAAGAAGAAAAAAAAAAGGAAGAAAGGCAGGCCAACGTAATGAGAAACTGGAACAATCTGAGTCGTGCCCAAGAAAACAACTATGTAGACTGGATAGGCTTAAGATGCCAGATTAAGTTTAATGCAGTTATTTATGTAAGAAAATAATTTGGCGTAAAAGAAGTTTACCAACCATACCCATAAAATCTGCAGTCAGCTGTGTAGATGGCAAGGCACCAAAATAAAACCAGCTGTCCAAGGAGGAATCTCTAGTTTGTGAAAACTAAACAGTTTCGCAGAAGTACCTGGAGGATGATGTGAATATTTTAACTTCTGAAATTTATTTTCTTGGCACAAGAGCCTCATGGGGAAAAAACATACAATTTTTAGAAAGTAGTTTGAAATATATATAACTATCCATATAATATCTATATTTAATAGATAATGATTTCCTTATTTCTACATTGGCTCTCAGTCTAGTTGTTGAGCAGATTCAGGAAATGCAAAAAGATATTTCTTTTTGGCTTCACATTACCACTCACACACACACTCCCACACCCCCTTATTAGCAACTGCAAAGACTGCCATGTAACTGGGAACCCAACTTCATGTTTATGCTAAGTCCTGCCTTTGGAAGCCACTCTTATAGTCAGCATGAAAGCTCAAGGAGCTAAGGATAATGCTAACAACTGATAGTATATTCTAAAATTGGATGGTAGCTGCAAATGGACAGCTCTTTTCCTTCCAAGAAAAGGTTATCTGCTCAGCAGGATGCCGAGACCCACTGGCAGAAACAAATGTGCTGCAGTGTGTACTCTGACTTACTGTATCTAACCTCTGGCTAAATTACTGAGAGGATTTTCCCTTGTAAGATTTGTCTTCTTATGCATTGTGCACAAGTACTAAATCCCCATCATTTCCCATTACATTCCACAATCTTTACAAGCACTTGGTGTCTCCTTCAAGGCACCCAGCATGTTGTGCCCTTCCTTCGTGATGGTGCCCCAGCCAACTGGATTTCCGGGCATGGAGCAAGGGCTAAGGAGAAAAGTACAAGTAGGCAGGGCAGGGAGTTGGGCCAAACAAAGAATGACAGATGGCTGAGGGCAGCAAAACAGCCCATGTGAGGAGTGGTGGGAGCCTTGCTGCATGTTGTATACATAAAAATAGTGCCGCTGGCCAAGGCAGCGAGTCATAGGAAAAGCTGGAGCTGAGGAGGGACAGAGGGAGCAGCCAGTCCCCAGCTGGTCCAGCAGCACCGAGGGCTGCCAGGCATGGCTGGGCTCATCAGACAGCCCATGGGTGGAGGCCCACAAGCCACTGAAAACTACAGCTAGATTTTGCCAACATATTTGACTAATCTGGAGCATGTTCCCAGCTCTGCTTTGCTTCAGTGCTGCTTTGTGTGTAGGTACTAGCCACATTCTGGAACAGATTTACAACCCTGTGAGGACACTGCAACAAGAAACTACAGGAAAAGATGGGGTAACAGTGAAGATATCCTCACCCCTTCCCAGTTCTTCGTAGCTACCATTCTTTCCTCACTGCAAGGTTCAAATTTTGCTTGCATTATGGCTGTTGTCCTACTATCCATGTTTCCCAAGTAAGCATGGAGATCAGTCCTTTCTCACCTCCATGAGCAATCCATTCTCACCTCTGTGCTTCCTTCCAGTGTCTGCCATTCCACCCCACCTCAATGCTGATGAGGACAAAGTGAAATTCCAACACTCATCCAGTACAAGTAATTGTACGACATTTAGGGCAAAGTTTTTTTCTCCACACCACACTTTTACTAAAAAAGAGGCCCAGTTATCCTGGTTTCAAACCTCCTTGGAAAAGTTTGAAATGCTTAAGTGGCAAACTAATATTCAGCATAAAGATCCAAAAGGGAGATATTTTGCTCTCTAAGGGAGACTGCACATTTCCCTTCCAACCCTGGCCTCAGTTGAAGTATTACAATAATGACAGATGAGCTCCTCCAATAAGAGGCTTTCCTTTCCTTGACTTCAGTGGTCAATTTTCCAGAGTTTTACGCAACATTTTAATCTCATGTCTTTCAACTCTATATTCTCCTGCTATGTTGCTTATGAAAATGGCATTAATAGAAACAGAAAATCTGTTAAGCAGGGTAAGTGCTGTATTACATGTGAGAGCAAAACAAGCAGCCCCTGGCACTGAGCACCAAAAGGATTCCATTAAACAGAAGGAATACACTCTTCCAACTGGCACAGTATCATTTCACTTTGTTGACAGTATATAGTATAATGATTATCTACAGCTGGGATGGGAAAGTATAAATCACATTAATTTTTTAAAATATACTTAGCTATGCACACCACTGGAATACACAATATTCATAAATTGATTATGGCTGTGGGATTTGATTTTATTTTTCTTTAAGCGATAATTATATATAGGAACTCAGTGCAACTCCCACATCTTCATTAGCAACTTCTTCAGATCATCCAAGCTACAGAAAGTGCTTTAAATAAATTTAAATAAACACACTTGGCTGGCAGTCCTCTCATAGAAAAATGTATCTTTAATTTAAATAAATCTTTAACATTCACTCTTCTGCAACATGCCAATCTACTTGTTGCTTTGATTAAAAAATCATTTTTAGTTTCACTAGATGAACATTACTAAAGAGATACTTCCCAAGAATACTGAATAATAAGAATATCTGTACAAGAAAGAAAACTCCTTGATAAAGTTATTAGCTACAGATTAATTTCTTTTTGCAAGTGACAGAGACTTACACGATATTGATAATGACTAGGCAAGCAGTCTATAGGAACCATGCACATTTATCTTTCATCAATCACTGTCTTATCTTTTATATATTAAAAAAGAAACTCAGAAACTGATAGCATAGACAGCTTGCTGACATTTAAAATTCTTGTGTTTTCTTCACCCTCCTTTTTCTTTACCCATTAATATAACCCAAATGTATTAGTCAGCAATTTCTGTTACACAGGACATTGTCTTAGCACAAGAATTTAGGGCATGGGATTACAAACCCAGAATGTCCATTCACAGAAAAAACTATATTCATCATTAGGTCCATTTGAAATCAGATTTGATAGAACAGCACTAGAAGTATGGACGTGCATTAGCAAAAGACTTATGTTTTAATTCTGTTTTCATCATTTAGCTTGCTTTTCATATCTAAAAGTAATCATATGTAGGCAAATCCTAATCTTTCTTAAAAGCATCCCAGTAAAAAGAATTCAACATCCCATAGAAAGATAACATGTATGTTTAGAAAGCAATCATTTTCAGAAATGATCCAGAAATTTACATTTTCAGAAAGAAGTAGCACAACTTTACCTTGCTTACAGTGTAAATATCTAGACCTTTTTGTTGAAGATCATGTATTTTTAAAAACAAGGTAAGCAAAATGGCAGCATGTGATAAGAGTCATCTTTCTTCCCAATAAGGCAAACAACAGGATTAATTATTATTAAGGCAGGTGGGGGAGGAAAATTAAGAAAGGCAGGGTTGTCAAAAAACTGTCACCATGAGAGCTGGTCAGAAAACAAGTTCTGCTCTGAAAAACTCTTTTATAAATCTAATTTTTCTCCTCATCAAGGTGAACCATTCACTCCCAAACTGGAGAGTCCATTGGTTGGGGGACAACCCTATTCATCAGCCCACTGATAAAGGCAGCAGAGAAGGTGTCTCTCAGTCTCTCCCATTGGAATATTAGATAGATCATTGAACTTGCTAAACTACAGACCAGAACTAAGACCCTACAGCCAGGGACAACAAGGACTTTCTCTCATTCAAGAAAAGCACCCTGACTTACCAGGAGAGCAAAGCATGACCTAGCTTCTTATGAGCTTGGCTATAGACCACTTGTGTACCTTTGGCCCATGGAATTAAGTGTGTGTGTGTGGCTGTGTCTGCAGTATTTATTTTGGTTTTTCTTTTCTAACTAACCCATCAGTTGATGAGTTTCTGTCACAGGTGAAGGTTTCTCAACATCAGGTTACCACAAGATATTGGCAATGTCTCCTGCTGCATATTTCTCTGTCATTTGATTTGAAGGAAACAAACCAAAGAAAGTTTCTCTTTAACAGGAATTATTTTTGTGAAAAGTTTCGATGTATCAGCATTTTCCAGTAAAAGAAACCCAAAACATTTTCTCAGAAAATTCCTAACCAGCTCTATTCATCACTTTTCTGAGAAGCTGCATGTCCAAAAAATGGAAATTCCAATGTACATGGAAAAGGAGTTCAAAAAAGTATAGTATTATAGTAGCTGTATCTCCGTGTCACCTGCTAAAGAATGCCTGTGAAAACAATATCCTCAGTGAGCAGACTGAGCAGAGAAGCTGTAATGAGATTGTTCAGCATCCTACAGAACCACACTCTTGCTTGCAAGGGGAAAACAACAGGTTTTACTGCACGTGATGCTGCCAGTCTGTTTTTGACTTGCCCACTCAGATCACAAAATATTCCACTTTAAAATTCCATTTCAATTTTTTTTTTTTTTTTTTTTAACTAGAAAACATAGTTACATCTTGGAAGCCATCAGCATTCCTTGCCATGCACTCACTGCCTGATGCCCTCAGATATTGCCCCAGAACCCAGCTGCCACAGTTCCCTGTGCTTGCTTTGCCCGCTCCTGGCAGATGCTTTCCCTGAATTGTGCCTGTCCTTTGTTTCTGTCTGTGCAAAGGTCTGACCCTAACAATGTTGCCGGAAGGAAGGAAAGGTTTGTAGAAACCTTTACAAACTTTTTTCCTTAAACGTCTTCCCAGAGGGCCAATAGAAAGCACAGAGCTGGCTCTTCAGATATCCAATCCAGGGGGGACACTTCAGGAAAGAAATTCAACTAAAGAGCATCCAGCACTTGATTACTTATTGTTTGTTCCTTGCCCCCCCCTCCACCTCCCGGATTTCAGCGGGAACATCTAATGAAATTTCAAGTATTTCAGTCTGGAATTAGCACGTTCATGCTGTTGAACTTCAGCAAGGACATTGCCGTTCAGCACTATCCCGTGCTTTGGGTATTCCTTGTCAACTTCTGTTATTTAACATGTATTCTACCGTTGGAAAATAAGGATACACGGTCGTGTCCTGATAACGGCGGGGAGCACCTCTTGGCAATGATGCGGTTTCCTTCCCCTCTCTCCCGGGCTCCAGGTCTGCCCGTCCCGAGAGCCCCGTGT
>NW_008235964.1:1974824-1990944 GCF_000691975.1 Corvus brachyrhynchos | reverse complement strand
CGGGGAGGAGAAGGGGAGATGGCTCCTCGGAAGGACCCCGTGCACCGCCGGTCACTCGAGGAGGCAGAGTGAGCCGAGCTTTTTATTGCGATGATCTAAGTTTGTTGTGTGATTAACTGGAAAGATCTGGGTCCCAACTCCCTCTTACGGTAAGAAACTGTTTAACAACATCCCCTCTCTGCCTCTTCTTCTCCTCCCCTCCTCAGGAGCTGCCTCCCCTCCCTCCCGCCCCTCAACCAGCCCGGGGAGAGGGCTTCCACCGCCTCATCACCCGCTCCCTCCCTCCTTTTCCCCCCGCCTCTCTCCCTCCATCCTTCAGAGGATCGTGAGGAGCAGCCGGGCCGGGTCGGGTCCCTCAACTCTTGCCCCCGGGCTGATGTCTCTTGCTGCACGGTTCCCCCACAGCCCCCAATGCCATCTCACCTGCAGCCAGAACAGACCTCTCCTTCCCTGCAGACATTTCTCTTCACAACGTCCCACTGTCTGCACTTGCCCCTTGGCCTCATTCCCAAGCAGCACCTCCATCCATAGACATTTCACTGGAATTCTCCCACCCTATGGACAATTTCACTGTAAGGAAACACCTTTCCTCCCACCTGCCCATGGCTGCCCCCAGCCACCAGCCTGGCCTTTCCATCACCCTCTTTGTTCATCTGACAAATGCCACTTCCCCAAAATTGTGGCAACTCTGGGGAATTTAAAGGTCAAGTATCAGCTGCTGGCATCACTCCATGGAGACAAGCTTCAGTCCAGAGTGATGCCTGATCTTCCTTCTGTTGCAGGCAAAGTCATTGTAATTCTTCTCTTGCACTTCATTTTAACCTCATGGAAGCAATGACATTGGGTTTTGTTTAAAGTCATGAGACCGGCCTCTGTGACATGCAAGTGTTCGAAAATAAACACTCGAGGAAAAGTTTTGCTTTAATTTAAACTCTTCCATTCTCCCATGCACCCACCTACCATCTACGGCAGGAGTGTGTGACAACAGCGGAAACTGTTTCAGTCCATTTTCCACAAATAAACCAGAGACCTACAAGTGGCCCCATGCTGTGTGAGCTAGAAAAATGTGTCTCCTTCCCACCCCAGACTCCTTTGCCCATATTGATGATTAGCACCTTTGAGTGAAACAGCTTTTCTTAAAAAACAGGTTGTTTCCCAATACACAAGTGACTTTTAATCAAGTATTCCCAGCATATATGAGTGGGATTTTTTACCCAGTTGGTGCCCAGTGGCAAAAGATAAAATTTCTATTTTGGAATTACTGCCTTCCTAAAGGAAAGATAAGGGACAAAAGCAACTTGAGAGAGAGAGCCTGTTAAGAAAATATTTTGAGCATTTGGCATTACAGGAAAAACACATTTGTGTGAAAAAAGTGCTTTCTATTGCAGAATGAGCATTATTTCTAGGGGTTTCAGTAGATTTTTTTTTTTGCAGGGCTTGTTTTTCTCCCAAGAATATAAGTTAATTTTCAGGAATTTCTTGGAGATGTACAATCTGAGAAACAGAGAAACATGTATTCCACTGGTCAACAATCTTGTGTGGAATCTTCGTCCACTGCAACCAGTAGAACATGGATACCTCAGGTTTTGTTTTCTGCTTTTCTCCCTGCCAAAGATAGACATACGTATAAACAAAAAACAACAAAAATAATCATATCACCATGCTGAGCCCAAAATAGCCACATTCTGTTAACCAGATGTATTCAACTTGTTGTCCATGCATGTGCCGAGTGACCTTTTTTGCAGAGCACAGAATCATGAGCCATTAAAGTCAAGTAGATTTTTTTACCACTGACTTCCCTGAGGGGAATATTTGGCCTGTATTCAGATTCCCCCTAAATTTTAGGAAGATTGCTGTTGTGTCTCTTGAGGACTAGGGTGCTCCTTAATGGAGGAAATATTTTGCTATATAGATTCTTATTATTAATACATAATCTTGTGGATTATTCATGATGTGTCTCAGTTCTGTAGGAGAGCTCGCGTGCTCGTCATAACCTTCTTTGGCTGCATATGTTGTGCTGGGCAGGTGCAACTCCATAGTCCTATTTCTCCATTTGTCCAGTTTTGGGGAGTTGCTGGAGGACACCTCTGCCTTTTATATAGGCCATATATATCTCTCTTCAGAGGAAACCAGGGCATACAGTCTAGAGAGCCAGGGCTAGAAGGTGCATTAGCAAGGGAAAGATCCTACAGATTCTATATTCTGATGTTCTATTTGTAGGCAGTCAAGACAAAGATTTGCATCTGGATCTGTGAAATGAAAATGCTTTTTGGTTCCGCATCATATACTGGAAAGTGTAGTATGATTCTTTTTCTCTGTCTTCTTGCCCCATGTATTTTACAACTGAAGCATAAAAGTTCAGTTCATTTCAATCAAATTTTAGCTTGAAATGAATATTCAATATGAAGGAAAGCTGCAGAAAAAATTCCATGTTCAGTTTCAGTCTGCACATAGAGTAAAAAAAAATTAAAATACAATATTCAAAAGTAGTAGGTTTTATGCAAGAGTATTATGTTTTCTGAATTTGAGGGCATGTTTTTTGACCTATAAATCTCTTTCTCTATTTTTTTGTTTTTGGGGCTTACCTGAGAGTGGGGATTTTTGGGTTGTTGGGTTTTTTGATTATATATTTTTTCTATTTTTTTTGGCAGCTTTGCAAACTTTCTCTGATAACCTGGCTTTCAAATTAGTGTAGCTCTGTATCAGGAAAGTAGCATAACATTTCTGTACAAGTTATCTAAAAAGAAAAGAGATACTGCACATTTTACCAAAGATATATTTGCTCTGGGCTGCCTACATGAGTGAAAAAGTTTGGAAAACTTTATTTTGGTTGGAAAAATAAGCAGACATGACCAAACACATAGAAACTGCTATTTTTATATTCTCTTTTCTGACCTTAACCACAGTCGAATCTGTTTTTCAGATGTAACTTGCTGTTCAGAAATGCTAGATATTCACAGTTTGGGCAGGAATCTTTACAGAACAATATTGAGTTACAATTATCCTTAAAGAAAACTTTTGTAAATAAACCAGCATCTCTCATATGAAGCACCATTTTTGCTCAAAATAAACATTTTTACTTCTTGGTTTATCTGGTATAGGGATCACTCTGGTAAAGTCCTACTGGATAATAAGCCAAATAAAATAAGTAAGTGCTTGCAGTAATTATTGTTCAACACAAAGTTGATGAAAAAGTCTCAGGCTGCCTGAGTAATTTAAGACAAGAAATTTTGTTTCACATTTCAAGATGGATTAAGCTTTACTGTCTTTTTTTATAACTTGATCTTAAGCTTAGGAACAGAAAAGATTGCGGTATGGACCACAAGATTTGACACTGCTGAGAAAGGCAGAGTTTAAGCAGAGTTAAAGCTCATGACAGGTGTCAGTACTTGCTGAGGCACCTCAGCCAGAGCCCAAAGTCTGGGAACAAGTGGTGCTTTCCAAGATAATCACCACACCTTCTTCGTGCAGAAAGAAAAAGGGAAATAAGGCGTGAAAACTGGAAGGAGGAGCAGGAAGAAGTGGATAACAAGGTCCAACTGGAATTAATGTCTAGTTGAAAGCAAAGGATCAGAAACTTCATAGTCTACTATTCTAGATGCAGTCCAAAGGACTTTGCATGTCATCATACTAAATGTTGCAGATCTGAACTGCTCATCTCAGAGGGCAGATTCACCACAGCAGTCAAGTGTGTAGAGCCCCGTGCAGTGAAGCAGGACAGTGTGGCACCTCACATGAAGCTTCTTGCTGATTCCCCACCAGGGAAACCCAAGAATGAAGATGAGCTCCAGAGTGATTTGGTTGGGCTTGGTTCCACCGATCATAATTCACAAGTGTTCATAATATTCAAACATACATAATTTACAATTCTTCCTGCACCCAGAGTCCCAGGTGTTCAGGCCTGGTTGCTAAACTCAGCCAGGTAATCCAGCATTCATCCCTGCAGTGAGTTAATAGTGTAAATCCTTTATGGTTTTCCTGCATGGGACATATGGTCATTGCTTTTCACTTACATGCTCTATGCTAACTAAGTAAAGATGAATAACAGAAAAAAATTTAAGTTCTAGTGTGAAAGTCATTTAAGTAATTTCTGGAATGGTACCCAAGGGCAGCAGATGATAATGCAGCCCATCACAAATTACTCTTTCTAATATCCGGGAGGAGAAAAAAAAAAAAAAAAAAAAAAAAAAAAAAAGAAAGAAAAATGCAAGAATATATACAGAACATTGTTATTAGTAGGAAATACCTGTTAAAATTTTATCTGATCAAAATTTAGATATTTCCACAAATAAGTGTTCTATCTACAAGGAGATGTGCATGAAAAATTACTATTTACATTAAAATTTCCAGTAATACCCATTTGAAGTTTTATGGGATGTGCTGCACAACGGTTATGTGCATTTTGAAACACAAACTATCCCTCACTCAACTCAAAAGAATTTTGTTCCTTGTATGTAATCAAAGTTTAGGTATATTGATGGAGAATGCTAAACTTTTTGTTTATGTATTTTTTTTCCTCTGCTATTAGTCTCTCCAGTTCCAAGAAAGTCTGGAAAGAATAAACATCATTGGTAGTAATGGTAAATAGATTCTAATGTACTTGGTATTACTCAAGGCCTAATTTGAACTGCAAACCCTTTAAAATAGCTTTTATTTATTTTTTTTTTGTGCAAGAATGTAAGAAAAAATGAACATCTCTGTGACCTCGGTCTACTAGAATTAAGTTGTGGTACTGGCCTTTGGAAAAAAAAACAGAAGCTGAATATGTTTGATATGAAGCAACAGCCCTAGAAGCCCTTAATCTACATGTCATAGTTAAAGTTATTTCTCTGAGGATGTGTTTTTTTGGTTCAGAAAGTCTTCATTCCATTGCATATTTAGGTAAGGTACAAAGCTTGACCATGGTCGAGGAAATCTACATTTGTGTTTGTACTTTTAAGTACGTTTAGACTTTATTTTTGAAAAGCTTGAAAATATCCACCAAAAATATTTAACCACTAAGAAAATCTCCAAATCACATTGTCTTTAGAATTATCTGTCTTTTAAATCAATTAATGATTTTAGTGCCTGAGGCAAGGTGTGTATATATGTCATTTGGACAATATATTAATGCTTTATTTTATATGTACATATAATTCACCCCTCCTCCTGCATTTTTGGAAGTCAGTAAAAACCAAGAGTGTACTTAAGTAAAACCACTGAACATCCCTGGCTGAATATTTTTTCATTTAACTGGCTAAACCATAAAATTTAGAACAGATTTTCAAAGATCTTTTTACATGTTAAATCCCAAACTGGAAAATAATTTTTGCATTTCCTAGAGCATTTTTTATTTTCAGTAATTGCTTTTATTTCAAAAATACAATAAACTTTTGATGAATTTTAAATCAGGACATAGTTTTTACTTTGAAATTAAAGAAAATATATAATGTACAATAAAAACATCCAAACAAACCAAAATTATTCCAGGAAAATTTTGACAAAAGCATTGCAGAGATGTTAATGTAGGCCCATGCATTGGTTTGTTCAACTTAAATGTGTGCTTTTAAATTGGGAAAATTTTCCAACAGATTATCTATAGGATACATTTTACCCCAAGAGGAGGTAAAATGGTGGCAAAAAGCAAAGGATCTTTATCTTCCAATAAGATACTTCTGTAAAAAAAATCATTGTCAGATAAGCTGAGAAAACACTACCAAAATTGATGCTGAGAGATCAGATACAATAAAAAAAGTAACATACAGTGGTTTAATAAAAATGAGGTATTGCTTTAAAAATACTATTAATATATCTCGGACCGGTATAAATTTTAAGAAGTGTTTTCAATAAGTTTAGAGTACCAAAGAATAAAATCAAACTGGTCTTCGACTGTGGATTGTATGCTATGGAATAACTTCAGCAATTCAAAAATCCAGAGACAAAAGCCTTAGCTCTTTGAATTCCAGAGACTGAAGACTTCCAGAACTTGCTGTCAAGAATAAATTCTCTAGGATTTCATATCAAAGAGGAGAGTTTCTACCTAGGGTGCTGTTAAATATTTTAGAAAGAAACCTTCACAGGGATTCATCAGTTTCCTAGCAGTCTCTCAGACATGAGAACATATTATTAACAGCTCAGAAAAAACACAAACAAAAAAGAACTCAGGATTCATGGTCATAAAGTACTGATCTTTCCTGGTTTATAGTTTGTAACCCCAGAGACAGAAAGCTTGCCATGGCATCAGAAAAGATGTTATCAAAGGAGAAATCTCAGCTTGACTTCTTTTCAAGAACAATCTTTGGGTACTTTATTTGAATCAAAGTCTCCTTGTTTGCAATATGAGCTTTGTAATGCAGCTACTGCAAAATAGTCAGGTAGGGAAAATGGAAATGCAGCAGCAGAATCAGAACTCTCAAACGAAGATGAGGGCAAACTGTTAAATTTCTCTGATGTGTCATTTCTTTATATCTTAAAGAAAAGCCTTTCATCGGCCCAGCCTTCTCCCCTAAGGTTTGACCAGAGTATTGCAGTTCTGGTCATGAATTGATGCTGATAACAGCTTGATTGCTCTACATCTGCTATGCCAATAAAGCACATTCACTTTTCCAGGTTATTTTTAGTGTTCTTTACCTCAACACTATGGTATCTATTTTTACAAAGTACCCAACACCCACTTGCCATAGTGATAAACTGTTGGCCAAGCTTTTTTGTTATAGGTGAAATTAGAGCATGGATGATTAGGCTTCACTGCACGTTAAACAATGTCAGAGTATATTCACCTTACCACTGCTGAGGATTTTGCTACCAATTTCTGCAGCAAAAATAAGACTGAAGCAGAATTTGGATGTCTGTGGGCTGATGTTACAATTCTAAAGCTGTCTGCAGTTTTGCTGAACTTTGCTGAAGTTTCGATCCCATTCTTTATATCAAAAATTAAATTTACCAATTAAAAAGAGTTTGAATTTGGAACACTACTGCTAAGCAAGCTGGTATGATGGCCTATTTCAATGTTTTTTATCATACTATTAAATAAGATTTTCTTATTAATAAAAACAGATTGATATATATAAACATAAAGCAAAAAAATACATTTGCAATAGCAACATAGAAACAACTATGGAAAAGCTGTTTGTTTTTTTCTCTGCTGAATAAAAGTTGTGCTCTGCCCTATTTCTGACTTTGTATTATTACTGGAAGTTTTTTGAAGTCTTCCAGTAGTGATATACAGATTAATACTCACTGTTATCTCTTAACTCTCCAGATCAGTAACACTGGGGTTTAGGTTAGGAGTCTGCAGATTAGGGGGAGGGACAAGTCCACATAAAGAAGAAATTTTATCTGACAGTAATCAGTAAAGGTTGTCTAGGGAAAAGAATAAAACCAGAAAAGGTTTTCAGTGATATTTCCTTAGAATGTTTTCCAACCTGCCAACGTTTGATGGTCATCCAACTTTTGGTGCTATGAAATTAATTATCTTCCCAGTGATTTATGACCTTTTTCTCTCTCTGTACAGAGATGTTTCCCATGTAAACAACAAAGCAAAAATATGAAATAAATCAGCTGATCAAGGGATTTTCAAATATACAATTTTGTGAGTTTCTTTTTTGTTCTGGTGCAAAACAGCTTTTTTCACATACTGTGGAAAAACGGATGTTCAGATTTGCAATATTATTACTTTTTCTTAAGAAGAAAAAAAGCCAAACCAAACCAAACCCTAATAACCCCTCTGTCCTTTACTTGTTTTTCATGTGAACCCTTGAATAAACAATTCATGTAAACCCTTGAATAAATAACTTTTAATAAGGAAGTAAAACCATCAATACAGAAAATATGTATACTTGCATACCACATATCTGATTAGCAATTTTTTTGCCATTCCAATGTATTTCTTAATTTATTCCCAGTAGATAACACCAATGTGGTTTCAATTCATATATTAAAGAGCAATGGCAGTACTCTTTATTTCTGCCAGAGATTATTTTATACACATGTTCTTCAGTTATGGAAACACTTCAGATAAACCACTGATAATGTGCATTGAGCACCCACAGGAAATACAGGGGTATGTCACTCAGCTTGAGATGAACATTTAAACTATTTTTCTTATAACTGCTCCAAGGAAAAAGAAATCTGGTATTTGTTTCCCAAGATTAAAATAGCAAGCACACTATTGACATTTAATCGGTATTTTATGACAAGATTGTTTGATATAGTCCTATTGAAAGGACTGGTGTAGAAACCTGTCTCTGTAACTGGGAATAATTTTCCAGTTTTTAACAGAAGGCATAGTTAACCAAAATGTTGAATGCTGTATATCTCATTTTTAAATAACATTGAGTGCTAATTACTGTGGTAAACCACTTATATGCCTCACTGACAGTAGTTGACAGTGTATATGGAATTTGATATTTTTCCTTTTCTTTCTTTCTCATTCATTCTCCTTTCCTCTTTCACTTCTTCATCTTCCTGTTTCTGACTCTTTCTTTTTTCCTTTTCTCTCTTTCTCCATCACAATCTCCCTTTAAATTACTCCCTACCTTTCTGTTTTTCTTTCTTTCTTTCTCTCTTTTTTACTTTCTCTCTTCTAAATGTTTTATTAAACCTCACAGACTTCCTGTGTACTGCCAGTTTAAATATACAATTATGTGGGCTAAGATTTATGAATTAAGATTTGGCCTATGAAACAAACACTAGAAGAGAAGTTTACAAGAAGAAAAGTTAACAGAGCATCATGGCTCTGGGGGCAAAATTTAGCAGCTACAATACCAGATAGTAGGCATTTTAGGTGGCATGCTGAGATATGCTGCCTTCCATCCTGTCCATGGTCATCTTTCCTGACTTCGCTGGTACTAGAGCTGCTGAAATGCAATTACAGTTAAAGCAAAGATACTTCTGTGGCGGTTTCAAAGAAACTTTTTAAGGAGGTAGAAGGATACTAAGAGCTTGAAATGTTCTATCACATCAGTGTATCCATCTACTACAGATAAAGTACCAGCGCTGTAAAAAGCAGCCTGTTCAAGTATGGAGCTTTTCTCTACAAAAAAGGGACCAGCTTTTCTACTGCTCACAAAGATCACATCTGAATAACATTACCTAGCTGTTGTTCTGGGTGACACATTTCTAAAGAGATAACACAATATGCTCATAAATTCGGTTATCCTTGGTTATCTCCCATTCATATCTATGGGACTATTCACGTTTTTAGATATTTTTTCAAAAGAAGTTTCTTGGCTCTAAGTATATGGGACTATTCTTATGAAAAGAGAGGAGGTACTTCAAAGGATGTTGACTCCAAAATAACTCACAAACTATTGATAAAAAACTCATAGATTTTTATCCTGAGTCAAAACACTCACAAAAACCCCCCATAAAATACAAATATCTGCCTTGTAAAATCAAGTCTGAATGAACATCTAGTAGTTGTGATGAAATTCAAAGAAGAGAAAGTCAGGATGGAAAAATGCACATTCAAACTGAAAATCATAGGTCCTCTGGCCAGCAAAAATTCCAGTGGAGTAGCACTCATGGTGAAACAAGTACTCAATCAAATATGATATAGCTGAAATAGGAAGGAAGATATTTTTTTCAGCAGTGCATCACATTGTTTAAGCCAAGACTGATCACATATTTGAGTATCCAGACAATGACACAACGTTCTAAGTAGGTAAAAATCTCTGCAGTCAAGCAGGAACAGCAACTGCAGTAAGGGTATAAAGCAGTTTGTTTATTCATTTTATTAAATAGGTAATGGAGCAAAAACACTCTTAAAGAGTCACTGTGTCATATCCAAATGTATGAAGTCAGTGAGAAAAAAGTATAGTTACAATAGTCTGTAAAAAGTGTTCCACTTAGCATGCCTAAATAATAAATGCAGATGTACCATCTGTGTTTAGAATGGAAGGTTGCCTACCCACAAATCCATTTTAAAAGACATTTTTATATATACACCAGGGAACCAGAAGTGAAAATAAGAAACATAAGAATACTTTCAGATATATTCTAGAGTCCAGGAAGCCTAAAAAATACTACTAGAAGAGAGGCAAATCATTATGCCTATGATTCCCTCTTACATAGATGGGAAAATACATATTTCTGCCTGTCACTCTGTAGTTATGTCATGTTATACCCCACATTTCCTTCATGTTTCTGCCTTGTAGTCCTCCAACCTTACCAAAGGAAGCCCAGCTTCCTGGGGGCACATCTCCTCCTGAGAACACTCCTCTTTGTCCCTGAGCTGCCTTCAGGTACCTGTCACATCCTGCATCAACAGCTGTGCTGGTGGGTTCAGCGGTGAACTGGGAACAGCACACACACCATTTTGCCATGCACCATGGCATACACACATTGAATGCTCACAAACAAACAATAAATTCCCTTATTACTCCCTACTGATGGATATTTTTCCAACAAAAGTGTTTATGTGGGCTTCTCACTTGTACCTAGTTAGTAATTTTGGGTTGTATTAATTTCATCGAATGCTAGATGTTCAGGGTTTGAGCATTTAAATCAGAAGTAATCACTTAGGTTTCATTGTAGCATTGTTAGAAGTAAATAAGCATTTGGTGTCACAATCAATCAGCCTGGATAGAATAAATTTCAGAGTGACTTTATGGTTGCCCTCAAAGTGTTCTGGAAGCATTTGCTTCCTCTTAGTCAAATGCCCACCTTTCTGAGTGTCTTCAACTTAACTCTTTTTAGCTGAAATTTGCTCATTGATTTGGATTGCAAGAAGATAAGTAAATTCATAGGAAAAATTTCTAAAGGAATTAAGGGACTATATCCCATGGGGATAAAGTAGGTACAGGACAGAAATGATGTTGCTTTAATGCACCACAAGTGAATTAGAAAACCATCTGAAACCAGTGGAAATGCATGAAAGCTTCATGTTTGTGTTTGTGATGTAACACAGAATTAATAAGAATTTGTAAGAAATTAACTAGAATTAATAAAAATCAGTAGGAATTTGTAAAAAATAAACTTAGACAAGTAAAAATAATAAAAATAATTCTTATGATGATAAAAAGTAATTTCCTGTGTAGCTAAGGTTCTGATTAGGTAAGTCATGAGTCAAGAAGTGAAGAGGTCAATGAATCAGTGTTCTGGTCAGGAGGACAGCATCCCAAAGTCATAAATACATCCACAATTGCACATTACCTAATTTTTATATATGTATTATCTCTCTGATGTTCTGTGATTTGTGTTGTTAGTGTACGAATTCATATGGGAACATGTGAACATAATATGTAAATTTGGATATGCATTATGTCCATGAATAAATTTCTTAATCTTGTTCGTTTTAGTTACTGGTTCCAACAATTCTCACCCATAACAACCAGAAGGTGTTGTGAGGCTCTGTTCATTCATTAAAAGCATGAAATCTGCTGTGACAGATTTGCATGAGCAGTGCTAGAAGTCTATAACTAGGAAGGAATTATGAGCTCGTAGGATTATAACCCATACAGGTTTTTTCTTTCTATTTGCATAATCCTGTTTCATAATCCTGTTTCATAAACTTGAACTTTAACTATTCGTTAAACTGGAAAGTTCCTTGTCAAAATTTTAAAATATTGAAACTATTAATGCTTCCTGCACTGATATTGTAACTGACACTCATCATCTTCATATTCTTTGCTTAAATTATCATATCTGTTGATAGTAATCCAGCATTTAGAAGATACAATAAATACAGTGTTTCTGACTTCCTTAGAGACAGGCTTTCACTCAGAGTGTTTGTCATATTTTGCTAAGATTAAAAAGTATTTCTCCCTTGCTTTTCCACTACCTGTTTTTTTCCTCATATTACTTTGTAAGTTTTGTTTTTAGGACTTTTTGTTTTGCTGTGTTTTAAGTCTTCTGCAGGAGAAGAACTTTTCTGGGAAAAAGAAAAAAAAAAACAGAAAACAGAAAACTGGGATACAAAAGAAACACTTCTCAGCTGAACCACCCTCAGCAGACCAGCAAACTCCTCCCTTAAACATTCTGATATATTACTGTACATGAAAATCAGATGGGCATGAGGAAGTGATTCCATTTGCCAAATGCAGCTTTGATCCATATGGCAAACAGCTGCTGCTCAGATGAGCAAACTTCTGAGAAGCTAATTTGTTAAATCCAAACAGAGGATCTTGCAGTCAAAGGTAAATACATCATAGCACCTTGCAGCTTTTATTTGCTCCCATCACCATTGATAATGCATAGTCTCTTGTGACATGCTCTTTCTTTCCTTGAGAGTAATCTGCAAGGCAGGCAACAACAAATACTCAACACACAGGATCTGAGTGTGTGCCATGACTGAAACATGCAGTAAATAGGAAAACAGTTCCTTGTAGTCAGCAAATTACCACAGACGTTTTCAGGAATTGTGAGAATCCTGATCTTAGACAGAAGACCACTCCAGAAAGATTAGGTTTGGGTTTGTGGTGTTACAGCTGCCACTCAGCACTAACCTGTTTCTGGCTCAGTGTATCTAGGTGAAAACCTGCCGACTGATTTTTATTGTGAACAGTTGCAAGGGCTGTTAAAAATCTCACCTTAACAACTTAGAGTACAACTGACGTCCACGTTGTTTCGGTGCCTGCAGCTTTTGTAGCAAACCCTAAATTGCCTTCTGAGCCTATAGCAATGTTTGCAAATCTCTTAAGCAGTCCTTCCTTTCCTTGGAACAGCCACGTCCTATTTCTTACCATCCTCAACACTGCCTCATGGAGGGTGTGGCTGGACATGTCCAGCATCATGTTAATTTGTGGGGAGTGCTGAGGCAGGAGGCTTTGAGTTCTCCACTGAGACACCTTCCAGACATCTGAAACCATGGATCCAAGACAATGAGCTGCATGTCTTGCCTCAGGACTTGGGTTTTGAGTGTCCTCAACAACACAGATTTATGCTCTGCCTTCCTTATGTAACTTATATAAACATATATAGAGAGATAGCTTTTGCAGAGATTAGATTTACATGGCAACAGGTTGTCAGGAACATGATTTGAAAAGAGCAACTACCCTGATTCGTATGTGTTTCTCTTACTTTGTCTTGTGACAGTATTTGATGGGCAATTTTTTTCGTCAATTTAAAATCACTTATGAAGTTCAGGTCTTTCATTATAAAATTCAATAATGACACATTCTTTTTTTCCACAGATGTGATGCAGATATCTGAACTTAAAAAAGTTACAGACTGGGTGAAAAAGAAATAAGATATTTACTGCCAAATTGTCTTTGTAATAAATCCATAAAAATGAAAAGAGGGAGAAAATAGGAAGACTGAAGCCAAAAGGTCAGCTGAAAGGTTTTCCAGTTCTAGTTTGAGAAAGGCAATATCTGAGAAAATGGCTGTGGATACTTACATAGTTATGTCAGTAATCACTGCAATTCATTTTCCTTTTGGTACTTTTTATAAAAAAAGACAAGAGGATAAAATTAATTATGTTTAATTTTCATGTACATATTTGTCAAGAATATTTAAAAATTCAAGTTAGATGCCTATTTGGTTTTGCTTCCAGTTCTACTTCATGAATTGTTTGAATATATTCCTTTACCTTTCACTCTTCAACCAGATATAAATCTGAAGAGTTTTAACCTTACAATGCAATAACATTTTTGAAGGCTTAAATTCAAAAGTGTTTGTAATTTTTGTGAGAGAATATTGTTCCATGTCTTTTCCTATTATGACTTTCTTAATTATATTTTTGTCTCTTTCAGCCTTTTTAGTTTTGCTGTGCAAATAATGAAACATTTACTTCTTTAGTTCAATTAACCTCCATTCCACAGTAGATACAAATTGTATTCCCATCTTCCCTTCTCTCCTTTGCAGACAATAAGATCCAGGAAATTGGATCAGGTCAGAGCAATTGTTCAACCTTGCTCTCTAACCTGAATTACCAGGAATTGAGATTTTGACTCACATTGCATTCGCATCTATAGTGCAATTTAGACACAACCTGTAAGAGTGCTATATTTATTACAAAGTCTTTGCATCCTTCTAAATATTAGTGCTCCCTGAGAGTTTCCCTGTTGGGGTCAATGACTCCAAATCAGTTTTCATTTTGCCAGCTTCCTGTTGCTAATAGAGATAGACTACAGAGAATGGCAATATCTCTCTGTCCTTCACCAGAACAAAAGGATTGAGTTCTTTCAATCAGTGTTCAGTTAAATTTAAGTACTTGATCTTTCTCTGCTTCTGTATTTATGACTGTTGAACTATATATTTTATATGATGTGTAAGTCTGGGAAAATTGAACTGTTGAATTTAATTTTATTCCTAACACTTCAGTGTTCTAGGACATCATTCTTACATTGACAATGTTTATATTTAACCTTCTTTATGGTAAGAGTTCTCCTAAGACTACCTCAGGGCAAGATCCAGACACACAGGGGCCTCACTTCTGCCAGATACTCAAATATCTGGACTCGAAGGATCTGTGTTATGCTCCAGGTAGGTCATCAATGCAAACAATTATGGAACTGGGACTTTTAGTAGTTATGAAGTATAAAGTGACACCCAGTCTAGGTACACACAACACCTAACTATTGAAAAGCTCTATGGAAACGTGTCTACTTTTTATTCTGTAACCACCAATTAGAAATACTGAACATTAGTTCCAAAGAATTCCACTGTCTCTAGCCTGACAGTTACCTTCACCACAATCTATTGTTATCTTACTTTCACAAATCCATTATTTTATTGTAGTAAAATTAATAGCTTCCTATATGACATGATATCAAAATGCTCTTTGGATATATGCACTGTCTGGAAAACAGTGACATCAAAAGTTTCCTGTTGGCATGCCATGATTAACTTTGATAAACTCACTGTGTATTATGTCATTTTCTGTTTATTGTGAGATCTTCAATTACACTTTCTCCAGGTGTTCCATATTACATAGGTTAAACAATTTTTCCTCAGCCACCCAAGATCTCATTTTTCTTCTTTTAAATACAAATTTTGTGTTGTACAGCTTCTAGCTATGAAGTACAATCCTCAACCTGACAGAATCTTTATTATTTCTTGCTACATCCTGTGTCAGTTTTCTTTAAGGTCTGAAGAGATGCTTTCCAGCCCTCCTAAATTCAGCATATTACTTCACAACATACGAATGCAGAAACCACCCAAAGACCTGTTGATGGAGAGACAGGAATTTTCAGACATGAGTTTAGATCTTGGGGGGTTTGAGCTGCTGTTCATAGAGGAATTCTTTTCCATGGATTTTAAAGGAGCGTGGGAAAACCAGGCTTCTGATTACTCTACTTGTCTTAACACCGGGGAAACTCTGTTTGCAAACAAATGCCCCTCGCTGCCCCGGACACTTCCCCTGCCACGGTACAGGATAGCATTCCAGCCTTGGAGCCGTCAGTCCCTGCCCCAGAGAGGCCAGAGGACACATCTCCAGCCCTGCCACAACCCTGTACATGGGCCCTACTGAACTGATGTCCCAGCCTGGCCTCACCACAGCCCTGTCAACACAGCCTCGCCTAACCATCCTGGACAGGGATTGACCCTGGTTGCCCTCTCTGGCCTGGTTCTAACCCCCTCCTGCTACCCAAAGTCCCAGCCTGGCCATGGCTTCTTGTTGTCTCCAAGGAGGTGCCTGAAGCCTGAGGCTGGGAGTGCCTCAGGTGATCCCTAGCCCATCCATCTCCTCATTCCAACAGCTGCTTGGTTGAATGCTGGGGTTTAGTGCTGTGTAAGGTTGTCTCTTATCTTGATCCATCACGGAACAGGAGTCAGACTTCCACATTTTAGACATTATTAGAAGAACCTTCTGTTCACCTGTTTTATTTTCCTTTATAAAGGCAATCTCATCTTGGCTTTTCAAAATTGTTGCTTTGTTCCTGCACTTTTTGACCTTTAAAGTAAATCTTCCTTTAATGATTGCTCCTTTTCCCATTCCAGATATACTCCCTGCTTACTTCTAATATCCTTTTTATGAGATGACTCTTTATCCACTTAGGCCTTTAAAAAGCTTTCTTAAAAGTTATTTTCTCTCTGTATGAGATGTGAATCCCAGATAATTTTTGTATGTTTGACTTAGATAAACTGCAGTTGTGTTCTTCAATGAAGTTTTTGAGCTATTTGGTCCAGCTAAATGCATTAATTAATTTTCTTAATTGTCAATGTTTGTACTTTGGAAACAAAATTCAAAACAAAT
>NW_008235964.1:1956108-1974745 GCF_000691975.1 Corvus brachyrhynchos | reverse complement strand
GGGAATGAGCCCAGGATGGTAATACTTTCTCCTGTTTGCATAATGTATTTATAAAGTGATTTATACTAGTTCAGTCAAAATGCAAGCTCTTCTGTTGATATTGAGTTTAATTGGGCACAGTAATGACTAAAGGCTTTTAAAGGTCACTGCATCCAGATGTTCAGCTATTAGTCACCATCACCCAACAAACTTTCTAAATAAAGATAAATAAAGATAAAATAAAGAAACACTGCAACCTTCAACAAAATTAGTGTCTGGGATTGGTAGGATTATATATACTTCTGCTTTCTGGTCCACTCTGTTCAGTTCCCTCAGAACACAAAAACTTACTGAAAATAAAAATATTTTTTTTTTCCCTATAAGGAACAATATTTGCTTTATTTAGGGAAGTAGGCTTTACTTGCATGATTCATGCAATTATAGTTCAAAAATTGCAGAGTTTACAACAATTCTGACAATTTACCCTTTGGATTATCAAAGTGTTCTGAAGACTACAATGTGTGTAACCCCTTGACTTGGAAAGTTTTAACAACTCCTTACTGCTTCCTTAGTGAAGTAGGGATTTTTAGGTTTCAAAAATTCATCATTCATCCTAATGGAATGAAAGTTCATGTTCTTGACCTTTGATTTATTAATAGCTAATGTATTAATAGTTTAAAATAATTTTTTACAGAAATTGAATAAATCATTTCTAGAAAGAAGTTTTTATAAACTGAAAGCCTCTGATAAAATTTCATACTTTTATATCATATTTTCATATTTTAATCTAAAATAGTTTTCCCAACTTTTTTCTACTCTCTCCCTAAAAATGCACATGGACATTTTAGATTTCCATAAGCTCTCTATATTTCAGCTTCTTGTATTACTCAGGTTTTGAGTAAACACAAAGAAATTCTAATCACTTAGAAACTAGTGCAGGGTTTAGCCTTTAGGAAACTCAAAAAATTACATTAAAGCTGTTTTAATTTTAGGAGACTTTAAAATTAAATTATTCAAAATTTCAGTTCTCAGCCTGCTCTTATAGACATAAATTGGTGAAAATTATTCATTTAGAGCAAATGGAAACCTAAGTAGGAGCTGAAGCTGCTGCTGAACAACCATTTATCATTGAATTCTGTACAAATGCTTTTCATATGTAATTAGAATTCGCATAATCAAATGTTATGAGAAGGCAACATTTCATAGATCTTTTTTCTTATCATCTCAGAACTTACAGAAATGCTATGAGAAACCTGTAATTTAATCAGACTTATAACATGGACCATTCCTACACTGAAGCAGGAAAGCAATGCTATTGAATCTTTTTTTCAATCCATCTTTACCATGTTTCATCCAAAAGGCTGTGCTCCTTATTTATCAGCACTCTGCTTCCCCAGTGAGATAAACAGCATTCTTTAAAAGATATATTGCCAGAATTTACAGTAGAATTCATTTGCTGAAGTGATAAATTTAGAGCTAAGACAGAATACAGTCTCATTTAATCTGAGAACACTGTCACAATTTATGTAATGGGCTGATCTAAAGGTTAACAAGAAAACATCCTATCTCTTTTTTCAAATGTCAGCCAAATATTTTATAGATTTCTCTCCATCCTCTCTTGTAGCCCCTTTAGTTAAATTAGCACAGCTGTCTGACAGATCAGATTTAAGGCCTTTCAACATTCCCTTGATCTGAGAACAGATGCCTCCGGAGTATTGCCAGGCAAAAGGTAAAGTGGAGTAGTAAAGCACATTATTTTCTAAGCACATTTTCTAAGAACATTATAAACACAGAATTCGTAGGTGGGTAGGTAAGGATACACTCTCTATTAAGAGACTTTTAAAATCCTGGAAACAAGTTTACAGTGTCCAAAAGCACATCCAGATAAAATACACAGGGTCAATGCTCTCTTTTATTTATAGAAACAACCAGCAGTATTTTGGTTTGTTAAAAACCCAGTAAAAAAGCAGCTTAACAGGATGACTTAAATTTAGCATCAATATTGAATGGCAATGAGTGTAATTTACAAAAGAACAGTTTGTGACTTTGGGGAGCTCATATGAAAATATGACCTCTAGGCACACAGCAAGGAAAAAAAAAATCTTTTCCATTCTCTTGTTATTTTACCTTTGCTGGCTGTTGAAGGGAAATTTTCTAAAATTACTCTTGTGCTCTAAAATGGAATCCAGTGTTGTGCTTTGGGCATAATGATCAAAGGTTGTCTGTCTTTTGGTGCCTCCACAAATGAGACCCTCCAGCCATAGACAGCTTCACCAATCCATTTGAAAACAACCAACCACTGAAATAAGGCAGGAAAAGTTTTCTTTCCTTGAGCTTATTTCCCATAAAGGCTAGCTGTACTCTAAGTAGGCTGCTAGGCTCAAGGAAGAAATCTGAGTAGGAAATAAGGTCTCTTGACTGTCTAGCAACTAGTGCTGAAGCACCACATGAAATTAAATCAAGGTAATATGTGCACTGCTGGCACCACCTCTTTCAGGTGGAAAGGAAATCTATCCTCAAATCTCTGAACTCTAAACAGAAAAGGAGCAGCATAAGTTTAAAAGAAAAGATTTATCATCATCCTATTCCCCCAAAGAAGAGATGCAAATTTTCTCAAAACCTTCTTCCATGCAAAGACCCTCCATGTATGGACTGACAATGTTCTTGCTTCTGCACTAGTCCCTAAAGGAAGTGGTCAGGGAATCATCAGACAAAATCTTTCTGTATCTAATCTTCCTATGGAAAACAAGTCAACATAGATGGGACATGTATATATTCAAGACAAAGAACTGTATTTTCTCTGTTATCATGGCTAATCCTTGTTTTGTGAACATGGAGAAATGGGCAAGTGGAAGGACTGGAACAGATAAATAATTCATTTAGTCTTTGAACTGGCAGACCATAACATTTTTTAATATGTCACAGATATAGAGCAGAAGAATCTCTGAATCTTACTAATTATTTTGTAGGATTTAAGGTTTACTTGTCCATTTTCACCTGATCAGAGCAATTCAAGGACCAACAGACTGTGTATGTGTTAAAAAATATAAGTACTCTTTGTATTTCAGTTTTTATATTGTAATACTGTCCCTGTTGAATCATCAGTAAGGATTTAATCTTTAAGGATGACAACTGGTAAAATTATTTTATAAATTATTGTTATAAGCACAGAAATGTTTTATGTTCACACAAACATAAGACATTTATGAACATGAGATTATCGTATCTAAGTAAATGGGAAGAGATCAATATCTTATGGTTGGAGCAGAAACACAATATGTCTTACAGGTACATACTGAAGCACCAACTACAGATAAAGCAGTTAAAAATGTTATTTTACAGTACTGCTCTTGGCATCAGTCAAAATAAATGGAACCTACTTTACTAGAAATTGTCATCAGTTTCCCATTTGTGCTGTAAAATTAGCAACTCCAGCATTGTTGGGAATAGGGAGGAGAAGGCACACTACAGTTTAAAGTTTTTTGAGTTTTAAAAATGTTTTTTCAAACACTTGGTGTTTTACTACATTAGTTTAAGCATTGTGAAACATCCCATCCACCCTTGTAATTAAGCTACTGTTTATTTGTTTTTATGGAGTTTAAATTAAAACCATGATTTTTCCTACCTAAAGGGAAGCCAGGGTTGAGCAAACATCAAGAAAATCATAAAAGAGAAACTTCTGTATGATGTTGCTTGTTTTTTCCTATAAAATATAAAGGGTGAAATCCTAGCCTATTGAAGTCATTGGGAGATTTGTAATTGACTTTGAAAGGCCAAGATTTCACCCTTAAGAAACAAGGCTAAATTTTCCAAAAGCAGTCTCTGATTTGGAGTGCTTGTATGTGCCTGCTTCATCCTTTGGTTGTGCTGAGTTTTAATGCTCTAGAACTCAGACTTGCTAATGCTCAGCACTTCTAAAATAGGCTCTCACTTGTCTTAATTTGGATGCTTAAATCATCACTACAACAGGAATTAAAAGCTGCCTTTGGAAATTTTTAGCCTACTTCTTTAAAATGAAGTTCAAAAAAACATACTGTGCATATCAGAAACTTTGTTATTACTATTAAAATCAGCTGTGTTGAATAAATTGAGAGCAGAAGTGAAAATTGGCAAGAGATATAATCATGCAAATAGCAGTTTTTCAGTATCGCCCTGGTTTTTGTAACCCTGTTTCCTTGGACATGTTGAAAAGGGAGAAAGAGCTAGTGGGATATTTCCATCAGACTCTATTAAGAGATAAGAAGAGTCTGAAACGACAGAAAACAGAAGTGACATATTTACAGCAGTTGCAAAAGAGAGGTAGAGAGGATGGATTTATTTAAAGGGCACATTTAAATTTAGATTGGCAGTTTCATATTGTTTAAACAATTTCCTCATCACAACCTGTTTGGTTTTTTCCTTCCTGAACTCACTTGCTTACCACATTTCCATCAATCATTACCACCTATAAGAAGAATCATATGCAATTGGAAATTAAAAATTCTTAGACGCTATGGGTTGAATTTTTGATGGCGTTCCACAAAAGGTACATAATTTTCTTTGCTTTACTGTCTCCAGCAGGTGTTATGGGCTTTTTCTCATGTTTCCTCCTTTGTTGTAAACACAGGGCATAGCAAATGAGAAAAAGGGAGAATTTTTTAAGAAGGAACAAAAGAGAAAGAAAATTCACAGTGCAGCTGACTGGGATGGATTTAAATGAAGAAATTTGGCATATCTCCATATTACTGGAAGCAGAAGAGTTCCAGGGCTGTTCAAATATGCTTTTTTTTTCTGATGGAAGCATGGAGTATTTGGGAAACCAAGAAGTAGCCAATGTTTCTCTTTGTTATTTTTCACTGTATCAAATATCTACAAAGAAATTGGAAACACCCATGAGTATGTTACATACTTGACTTAAAATTCAACTCCTTCCTTTTTGCTACATGAAAAAAGACACAGGCCATATATTGGGATAGGTGTATAATGACCAGGATAGTTATAGGGCATGGGATCCATGTGAAAACAAGGATTGATGTGGTTAGCATTACTTTTGATTTCTTCCCTTATACAGCTGAGATGTAAGCGCAAGTCCAGAGCAAGGCTTTTACTCCTATCTTCAGCATCTTAGCAGATGGAACTACTTCCTACCAAACCTCTACTCCATTCCTATTCTACACCCTGAATGCAAAGAAAGGGTTTTTCTGGGAAATAAAATGCGATGAATTGCTAGCTTTTTAGATACAGAATACTTCTAGGAGACAAAATATACATGTTGTGGATGGCCTGACTTGGTGAGTGATTCTTCTTATGTATTTTTTTAAGTAGACCAGAAGTACTGTTCTGGAAGTCAAATAAAAATATGCCTAAGCTGATGTCTCTTTTCTTTTCTGAAACACACTGAAGAAAGTAATTAGTTTGAAAATTATTTCAGTTATGATGTTTACTGTTCAGTTAGTCTCAGCTTAATGGAACATCCTCTTGGATATCATTTCTCATCTCTTAAACTATAAGCGTTCTGAGCTCCAAAAGGCAAGATTTTATTGATTAGATAGAAAATGCATATGCATATACTTTTTATCCCATGTTAAACATTTCCACATCTTTTGTATTATTTATAAAAAGGTCAGACCAAGAAATAGCTGGGGTTTAAAAGTTTCAACATGACATGGAATTAGTAGACACTGTACTGCAATGTACAGTCTTGTTCCAGACAAAACCAGATACATGATTTGAAAATTGCCTGATGAGCACTGTTAGGATTGATGTTCCTTCTTTTTTTTTAATTTAATTAACTTGTTTAGAGCTTTATTCTGTCTCCAGTTCATTTCACACAGTCTTAAATATACTTGCACAGAATGAAATTAATCTGGGAAATAATAAACCAGCGTGTTTTCAGCAAACATTTTAAGCAAAGGAAGAAAATCATATTATTATCTCTAAATTAATTCATCACTAAGATTTATATTTCAGGAATATAGAAACTATGAAGACTCTGTGAAGACACTACTAAAACTTTTTATTGGGCAATGTCCATTTTTACACAATAGAATGAATAAATCCAGTTTGAAATGTCCTTAAGAGTCTTTCATATCTGTTGCATACAACTGGAATTTATAAAAGTAAGTCCTAACTTATTTTCCCCTAAAAAGGTAGACATTTTTCTTAATAATGAATATGAAAAAATGTTTTCCAGTGTGCACTACAGGAAGATGTAGACCTTGTGTATAATCTTAAAATCTGTCAAGATCATAATCGGTCCAGTCAAATGCATGCAGCTACAGCATGTTCTTGTGCTTAAGAGAAAAGCTATGTAAGTTCATTAAAAATGTCTGCAAATGGAAAGTCAACAAAGTTAGACCCAGCCACATTACACACTCTGACATATTGGTGCCAGAAAGACCAAATCTTCTACAACAAATCCTCCATATTACTGCAAACCCTGGATGAAAATGAAATTAGAGTAAGACTAGAAAAATACAAAAATAACAAAGTACTATGGATAAATATCAGACTCATTAAGGCAAAAAAAATTTGTTTTAGAAGAGGAATTTTTAAAAGCAACTAAAAACACGAGCCTGCAAGGCTTCTGTTAAAGAAAATTAATTACATTTACATACAATTACATTTACATACAATTACATTAATTACATATGATCTATAACTGATTGCTCTGTATATGTGTCTGTATCTCTATGTTTTATTATGGAATTTTCAAAGGAGCAAAAGGAAAACAGGTAGCAATGTTCAAATAATACTGACTTTTCCTTCAACTCTGTTGAAAACCCAAAGGAAAATGTGCAATCTGCTACCCTCATTAGCCTGCTAATTAGTTTTGTTGAAGACAGACAGGAATGCTGTACTGGTTTTCCGTAAAGGTATGAGAAGATGACATATTTGTGACTACAGTCTTGTTACCAGAAAGAGTTTTCCAACTCAGTTATCACACTGACTGGCCAAAAAAAAAAAAATGTGTGTCAGCAGTTCATGTCCCAAAAGAGACATATTGTTATGGTTGAATTTTTTTAACAGCTTCATCCCAAAATTTGAAAAACTGGACCAAATTCTGGCCTCCATTGTACTGTGGCACAATAAAGCAAAACTCTTTGTGCAATAAGGCATTATCAAGCAGATCATGGGCATTTCAAACATCTCTGCTTCACAAATATATAGATATAGTCACATGTTCGATCTTAAGGACAACTGTGATGATTTTGAGGAATAATAACATTCACAAATGGATAAAATAACACTAATGTTTATATCAACACTATGCAAGAATGGAAGAAAACAAAGTTTAGTTTTAGTCCATATTTGAAGGGTGTTGGTGTTGGAAAATGGTTATTATCGAGATAGAGTGTGGACAGCATTTCACTTGCATCTTATATTTGTAAAAACATAGGTAAGCAGATATTCTCCTGAGGCCACTACATGTCATTAATCATATTTGTAATTGCATTTTTAAAAATAAAGTAAAATAATTCACCATGTCAAGAATCTTGTAGTGTGAAGATTGATTTTTTTCCTTTTGATCTCTGTTTTCAGTATTGAAGTTTATATTCATGTTCTTATAACATCACAAAAATGACACTAACAAAACCAACTGATTTGTGAAGTAAACAATACTTGAACTTAGCCTAAAATGGTACAAAAAATACACATTCTTACTTTGGGCATGCTATGCAAATTTGTTTATGTCTGTTAAAAAAAAAAGCAAATTCTAGGACTATATTCAGAGTTAGAATTATGGAGAAATAATGGTGTTTCACACTTTTAAGAGCACAGTTTCACTACAGGTAAGGAAATAGGCCTTTTTTGCACAGTGGGGTCAAAAAGCTGTCCACGGTTGAATAAGATTAATTAATAGAAATATTGGACAGATATTCTTAACAGCATAGAAGTTTAGACTTGCTTTGAAGGTCAACTCTTCTACTTAATTATTGTATTCCAGACTGTCAGTAACTAAACTTTGTTTCACAGCTGAAAAATTCTTCTTAGGCAAAATATTTGTTTAAACACATCTGTATACTCTGCAGTTTGATCTGAAATCAGCCTCAGTTACAATAGCAGTGAAAAAGTATCACATAAGCTGGTTGTGCTTTGTTCATGGCTGATGTTGCTTGAGTTTGACATCAGCCTTGATTCTTCCAGGAAAGTCATGGTTGTGATAAATCTGGGTGAAACTGAAGTGGTATTTTGATTTCTGATTATTTTTCCCTTTTTGATGATTGTGCCACTACTTTATTGTGAGAACATAAAGACTAGCAGAAATCATAAAAACAGATAGAGAACCAGTAACAGGCCACCCATTTAAAAAAATCCCAAATCAACAGAGAGATAAAGTAATAGGATTCAGGGTGCCCTTTTACCCTTTAATTTTCCCCATGACTTGGTATCTCATGAATCATCTCTGTAAGGCACACAGCTGATGTCAGATGAGAATGTTCAGTCACTTTTTTTTAAAGGGGACACCAAAAGAAGAGGGTCACACATTTCATTTTTAAATTTGGAAAGTACTGCAGAGCTGATCCAAACAAAGTAATAAAGTGGTACAAAAAACACCAAAAAAAGTACTGTCTTCACAGGAAAAGGTACCAAAGGAAAGAAAGTGTCTTGGTGTTCTAATTTTCCTCTCCTTTTTCATGCACACTATGAGATTATTGTAATTGAATTGTTTTAGAAATGTTTTACACAGAATTAGTGAATGGAAGAGAAAAGCAATTAAACAGAGGCCTAACTTTGTCCTAATGTTTAAGCATGTGAGCAGCTCCATAAAAATTCACTTTGAATCATAAGAATAACTGGGATAGACAAGTCAGGCACTGAAGTCTTGGGTTGAACTTCCTTTCCTGTGGTTGTATCTGCTGCCAGTATTATACAGTCCTACACAGATCTCAGATCTCACTACCTGGCTTTGCTCTCATTGAGTCCTACTCTCCATATGCTGCATATTTTGACATAGTACCACCATTGAACTCCATATATAAGACTCTGGACATTAACTAAAAGTGCTTAATAATACTATTTAGTCCTTTTGTCATGTTCTATGTGAGGTCAAGCCCACCAATCAGTCCTTCGGATGAAAAGACCAGCAGAAGAAACATATAAACTTTAGTTGCATAAAAGAACAATAATCCAAGAATTAAGTGAAACAAGTACTCTGTGTACTCCTTCACTAATCATGTGCCTCTGCAGAAAAATTAACAATTAGTACTGATGCTTGTTGAAGATGAAAATAGAACCACTAAATTTATATTGCTCTCCCCTGTGTTCTCTCTTTGTGTGCATTTTAAAATTCAATTTTTTTGTTTCTGTTCCCTGGCATGAACTACATAGGGCATCGATATTTTTAGACTGAGTTGCCATTACAATAAATCATTTCAAGGATTTTCAAATCCAAAAGGAAGAAGTATTTGAAATCTGTTAGGCCAAGGAGACACCTACTACATAATTCATTATTCAATGTAGACCAAGTCTAGACATACATCAAAACTAAGACAAAAACTCAAGCAGCAAAGATACAGTTTTGTTTGAGAAAAGAATTGTACTCCAAGACCTTCTGGTGTCTTTCTGCCCAGAGTTCTCTGGGGTCCTAATACTATGGATGCAGATTATTTAACTGGTAGTGAATGAATGCCAGAAACACCTAAATTTACATGTGCTAAAAATTAGCTCAGATGAAGATTTCTAAATTTAGGTGAGGTCAAGCCCACCAATCAGTCCTTGAGATGAAAGGACTAGCAGATGAAACAACAGGGAAAAAAAAGCCGGTCACCTTTCATTCTGTTCCTTTCAATCTTGCAAGTATGATTGGAACAAGAATTTTCTCTCCCCAGAAAAGTTGTTAATTTCTCCTGCAGTAAGAATCTCTTTGGCCTTTCAGATATATTTCTGGCTTTCTGCCAAAGGCAACAAGGAAAACAAGATTTCTGTACATCGAGTTCACATCTTCTTCATTCTCTCATTTTCATCTTCCCAGTGTCCTCTTGATGTTGTTGTGTCTTTAAGAGATCCGCAGAATCACCAGGGGTATGGTCATTATTCTTCTTTCCTCCTTATTCTGTTGTTTCTTCTTTCTCATCATCCTTGAGTGACTATTCTTGTTTTGCCTCCTTAATATATAAATTCTTTACTTTTCACTTACCCCCCAGAACAAATGAATTGAGGTGATTTTGCAGAAGAATAGAGATGAAGTAGAAAGGAACACATGATTATGATCCAGCAGATCAGTTAAATGATAAAAGCCTTTACTACAACAACTGTGGTAAATTGGCCTGAGATTTTGATTATCTATTTTCAGAAAAGATGGAGCACAACTTGAAAAGACAGAGAAATGCTTGTCGCTTTTAACCACTGACCTCTTGTCTTGTTGGTGACATTATCCTGTAAAAAGATCCTGGTTCAAGGTCTGGTTTCAAATTTGAAAATTGCTGTTTTCTAACTAATTTAGAAGTCTCAAGCTTATCATTACTTGTAAATTTACAGCTGTTCCATCCATCATCAACTTACTAATAAGCAGTTGTGTAACTCTCAGGAGCCTGCCATAAGAAATAAGAGCAGTCAGTAGCTGCTGCAGCTGGAATCCCATTCCACCTCAGGAGCTTCTTAACAACATTCTCAGATGTGTAAATGATCCATTAGTAACCAGAGGGAATTGCTACAAGCATAAAAAGCTACCATCAAGGAATGAGATGAACCTTTCCCGTTGTGATGAGAAACTGCTGGGACAGAGAATCCCTTGACACCAAATCAGCACTGCACAGGTCAGGAGAAGCAAATTTGCAAACAATTATCAAAGACAGTTATCAAAAGCCACTGAACTTTGATGAAGCGTTGTTCTCTTGTATGAGAAGCTTCATGGGATCTGTCCTATCTGTTTTTTCTTCTAAATCTTAGAGTCCTTATGACATCTCAGTTGTTGCTTTTACTGCAGAATAACCATTCAATCCAGCACATGAGCCGTGGTAGCTTCCTTTTGAATTTCTTTTTCTGGCCTGGCTCAAAGCCTATTTGATCTTCCTGTTGTCCTTAATGCATTTAGTCATTTCCCTTCTTCTTGGCAGTCAGCTTCTCCCTGGCCCCCATGATTGTTCTTCACTGCTCATTTCTCTAACTGCTCTGTCAGCAGCTCCACTGGAAGCTCTGTTTCCTCATTATCAACCATTACGCCAGGACTCCCCCTTTTCCACGTCTACTTCTTCATCTATTTATATAGATTTTTGTCTGCCATGGCCAGACTAACTACTTAGAATTTACATATCTGTGCTCTAGAACTTTTAGAGTTATGGTCTCATTCATATTCTTCTCCTGCAGAATATCTCATCTAGAAAATTTTGTCCATGAAGTCCAGTATAATCAAAGCAAGTTATCTACACTCCTTCCTTTAATATACACATCCCTCTATATGTTCTGCAATGACCATTTTCTCTAATGTATCCATAGTATAATTCCAACATTTCTTCTTGCTTTCCAGTCATACATCTCACAGCCATTGCCAGCCTCTTTTTCAAAATGTACATTCCTTGACAATTTCTTATAAGTTCTTACTCTTTTTTTCACCCTTATTCACTGTCCCCATGCTAGCTTCTTGAGTTCATAGACACATTGTTGGAAAATCAAACTAACTGAAGAAAAGAGGAGGAAAAACCATAACCATTTAATAAGTTCTTCTCCTGGGTAATTGTATGACCTCACTGTCATGCTTTCCTCTCCCCTCATGACTTTCTGGCTTGTGATACATAGAGTATAAATGACATACTCTTTAATTTTTTTTTTTGTGAGAATCCTCGAAAATTCCTAGCCACATAATAGATAAAAATGATAAAAGTAATTTTTCTGGTTTAACATTAAAAGACAAAACTATTTTTAGAGACTCATACGAAAGTTCAGAATTAATTGGTAGAATTGTTGGCTGAGGTTGCACCTATGCTATGTAATGGTTATTCCTCTGCAGATCCATCTAAAACAGTTATAAATTCTTAAGGACAATCACCAAAAGGAGGAAAAAAAACCCAAACAAAAATCCCACTCTTTTTTCTTTGAGAAGACACAGACATAGTCAGATCATATCACTTGATCTTGTCTGGTTGTTATTCTGGTTGGTTGCAATACCCAGGACTGCACTTTCACTTCCTAAACATTCTTCCAGGGGCAGAAATCTGTTGATGACTCAACATCACCTCCAGAAACTACAGCCATTGTTCTCTGAGGGGTTTAGTTCCTTTTCTTCTTCTTTTTAGTTAGAATATTGCAATGTGTTTTTAATCTCTATGCCTAACTGGTCCAACAACAATGTTAACAAATATTGCTTTTCAAGCATGAAAAGTAAACATCTGTGATAAAAAAAGAATTTTCTGGTATCTAGACTGTTTCAAGTGCCATTGTTTTACAAGTCTACACTTTTTTTGGTTGTTCTTTTATTTATTAAGTACATAAATTACAGAGGCATCTTTAGCACCGAGTAAATATACAATGTGTTGAGAAATCTAGGTATGATTGATTTGACTAGATGTTAGTGACTGCTTCTGAACCAGCTGCATGGCTCCTGTCACAGAGTGCAAAGTAGTCATGTCACTATTAAGTTCATCATAAACTGGATATCTGAAACAGATCAAAGCAATGTGCCCTTTTCCTCTAGATATAAAAGAGGCATGGAGACATTATTTCTGATGTAGACCGCTGTGATATACACATTACATTTACTGATAAAAATCTTCTCTTTATAATTTAACCCTTTATTGTCACTGTGGACCTAACTGTTGGCCAGCAACAACTCTATAGATACAGATTATTGTCACTTCTTCCAAGACCTTATTTTCTGAATAAAGACCTTTCAAGAAAACCAGATGACTGATCAAATGAAAGAAGAGCAGTCACTGTTTAACTTCACTTTGACCCAAATTCACTCCATAATTATGACATAAAATTTAACCAAACCATGGATTGTCCAAAAGCCACTATTAAGCAGCCATAGGACAACTGTTTCCAGAATCAGAGGACAGAGGGAGAGCTAGATGTACCTGTTTTCCTTTTCCTTGGCAAAACTCACCTTTCTGCTTCACAACCCAGTATCACTAACGACTCAGATCTCAGAAATATATGCTATCCAGGCAGGAGGACTTGTTTTTAATCTCTCATCTGTAAGTAATTCCCAAAGATGAATTCCCAATAGCCATGTAAGCATGAATCATAAGTGATTCTGTCATTCTGTCATGAATTACATTCTATATGTTCAACCAAAACCCAAGTAACCTCTGAAATTGAATAAAAGAATTGCTTGTAGGAGAATTCAGACACATTCTTGTGGTAGGTCTTCCTGAAATGATGTCCAGGTTGCCTAGAAGGGCAGTATTGGTTGAAGGATAAGGCAAACTTTCTTCATCAATTATCATGGAAAGTCTATCTATTGTAGACTCCAAAAGCTGGCAACTACCAAGCAGAATTTCTAGAGGTGATTTGCCACTGCACATGCTTAAATCCCTTATCTTTAAATCCCTAAAATATTTATATGTTCTGCTTTTCTTTCCATCACTACATTCACCTTGACATCCCATATAGTAGTGATTTAATGTAGATGCAGTTTGAGTTGAAAATACAGTAAATCATGTTACTGCTCTGAAACTTGCTCAAAAAAGCATGTCTGTTCCACAGACCTAGGGGATTTTTAAAAGAATTTGAAAGGACCTTCTTCTCTGCCATGGTTTATTTCATTCATTTTACCAGAATAGTGGGGTTAATGATGTCTTCTTGAAATGGGGAACAGATGGAGATAGGCTGTCCATGCCATGCCAGAAAAAAAAAAAAAAAAAAAAAAAAAAGAAAAAGAAATAAAAATAAGTGGTTTAGTTGTAAAAGTAAACATCCTCATGTGCCTCTTGTAGCTGCATGAGGAGCATCCAGCTTCACAAATTATTTTTTTGTGTAATGAAATAAGTGTAAGAAAGCTAATCAATTCCATCAATGCAGTGGAAAAGAGAAGAGGATTTTGAGTGAAAATCCATGAAAAATATCATATAACATAAAATTGAAGGAATTCTGCTTATGATGCTAAGTACCTTGCTCTTCAGAGTTCAGACACATACACATAGGTAGTTCTGAATGATCTTGTTTTCAAAGTCTGCTTATCAGCTTCTCTGTTGTTACTGAAGTCTCCATTTTTAAAGCTTGCTCTTCTGAAAACTCAATGAAGTCCTAAAAATGAATCTCAGAATCTAGTTCTTGACATCTGGTTCAAGATGTCGTGCTTTTGATTGATATCTAGCTCACAGGGAGATTCATTTGACAACACAACACACATTCTCTGAAGGTCCTGTACAATTTTCAAAGAGCAAAACATGTTTTCAAAATTATCTTAGCAATTTGGCACGTAATTTCCATTAAAATGAATATGAGTGGGATGTCCAAATGATGTGGCATAGAGTTGCAGGGCACTTATTTTCTTGGTCTCTTTTATTACAGGCAAGAATATCATACAGTTCTATCCATCAACATATTAAAAATAGGCACATTTCATGTCACCACAATCTCATTAAAGTTATCATAAAATCTCACTGTGCTAGCAGTTGAAAATTTTTCATGCCTAACCTGACCATTTCATATTCACCTATTCTGTGTTCTGTCCACCTTTCTTTATAGCTTGTTTCTATTCTCATGATATGCTTAAATAAGAACATCTATTTGAACATATAGGAGAAATTTTAGACAAATTAGGAAAAAAAATCACATCCAAACCACGTATTTTATGGGCCTCAATCCTTGGTTGGAAACACAGTGACTGTGGAAGCTGAAAGCTTAAGTTTTTTTCCAGAAAAAAAAGAGAGTATGAGTGAAGTTTTTCAAAAAACCATTTCCATTGTTTTAATCAAAACCCAGTTTATTCTTCCCTCTTAAAGCACAGTATCCTCATGGAATAAAAAGCAACGCCCTTCTTCAGGCATCACCTACATTACTAGTAATTCTGCAGATTAAGCAAGCTCTGTGTCATTGTTTGGGGCCATTGCGACATCTAGTTTTGTATTCCTAAAGGGAACAAGAAAACTTGATTCTTGAAAACACTCATAATCACTCAAGTCACACTTACGACCCTCCACAGTGAAATACTTTATACTCTATGTGAGTATTCAAGAAGGAGAGGGAGAGTTAGAGAAATTCAGTACTATGTGGCACATTTTTTATGAAATTTGGAAAACACTTGAACTAATGGATTTATTATATTTGGTGTTATGACTCCCATAAGATGATTTATTTAGTAATTTTGAGTACCTTAAACGTGGATCCTTTTGAAACCTGGTAATCTATTAAATGATCTGTCTGGTAAGAACTAAATGCCATCCTAATTTCAATCTTTTAAAAGGGTAGAAAATTCAAAAGTAGGGTAGAAAATTCAAAAATAGTTTTATTTCTGGAAGTTTTGTGAAAATGTGGAGTGTATTAGAAAAGAGGAGAGAATCCTTGTGAAAGAAAGGCAGACAGAACTTAGCTGTTCCCCAACCCTTTTGGAAGTAGCTGTAGGTCTGGTTGTGCAGAGTTTCATCCAGCTAGGCTGACCAGACATGTCTGTGGGTCAGGACTAATCGCTCTGTGTATGTAAGTCTAGAACAGGCTGTGCTGGAGGTGGACTAACCCCCCTGTGCCTCTTGCCTTTTTGGATTGGAGCCTTCATATTCCATATAAATGGTCTCATTCCTGTCTTGAGGAAGAATGTAAATCCATAGGAGATCAGACATCTACTGCTTACGAAGCAACAAAAGAATCCTAGTATGAGGTCTGAAATACATTAATCACTCCTACTAATGATCAAGAGTAGGTCACTGGATAGACTTGATGGTCTAATGGTATTTCCCATTTTAAATAATAGGATTAACATAAAGTGACTGTATGGACCTTGGTTAGCCGCTGATGCTATCATTAACTAGAGAAGACAAAATAAAAGTCCCAAGAATTCAGGAGATACCTAAATTTTGAGTTACTCAGCATCAGGGATAGATTACTCAGGTTATAAATATATTCAGAAACCCAAATTACCGCAAGAATTTGCCACATATATATATTTTAAAATTAAACTTGATTTTTCCACTTTCAATGGTTTTGGTCATTATTGCATAGTTAGGTGAAAGACCCTTTACATGTAGACATTGAACCATCATTGATAGTCCCAGAAAACTTGCTTCCTTACGGCCTTCTTTTAGGCTGACACCCTGTAAATAGCAAAGACATTATTCCTTTTCAAATAAGAAATCCTGGAGAGAGATCATGCAAATATGGAATCAAGAGAAGGAATCTGCATTTTAATGATAATGTCAGTAGCTGCTATAAGCAATTCTCTCAACATGTTTTTCATACTATGATAAAGACTGAATACTGTGCATTTAGGTCATTGCCAGAAATCTTTTCAGAAAATACTATCTGCTTAGAGAAATCCAGTAGCTACTGCTGCCAGTTTACCTTTTGAAAAAGAAAGGAAAATTTGAAAGCCTGTGTCTACTTGTTCACTCTCCAGTTCACAAGTGATCCCAGCTTTCAAAGTTTCATCTTCTACAGAAAGGGGCAATTTCCCAGAAATGCCTATCATTTCTGTATCTGGTCAAAAAAAAAAAAAAAAAAAAAGATCCTCATGATATAAAGATAACTATGTTTGCTGAGTTTGAATTTGGTTCACATAATAATTATAAGGCATTTTTTTTTAATTTGCCCTTTCACGCCATTGTGTAGCATGCAAAAAAGAAAGCAGATTATACTATACTGAGCTGAGTTATCATTCTGATAAAAACACTAAGGAAATTGACTGGAAACATTCTTCTGTGTGGTTACATCACTGACGTCAATTCAGAAGTTCTGTGAATTTCAAGAACAGATGTCAGTTTTCAAATGTTTTGTATTATTAATAAATTGGCTTTTGACCTGAGTAATGTGATAGCTGTACTTTGGCTGTAAATACAATTACTTATGGCAAAACAACTGCAAATTTCTAGCTCAGAGATGTGTTGACTTACGGAAATGCATGACCGGGGGAAAGGACTCACACGCAGGCAGAGAGACTCCTCTTCCTAAATGGACTGAACAATATTTGGAAGTGGGCGGCTGTCTCGTTGTGATAATGTTTTCATAGCATGAGCAAGAAGAGACTTCTCTTTCTAAATGGACTGAACAAGGTTATTATGGAAGTGGTAAACAGACTGAACATCTTAAGGGTTGTCTTTTTACATTGTCAGTGGGAGAAGGGAGGAAGGTGGGGGGAGGAGGAGAGTTCTGAAGGTGGTATAATTTTTTTTTCTTCTTTTAGGTCTGTTAATAAACTTCTTTATATTCTTTCAAGTTTGGTGCCTGTTTTGCATTTCTCCTAATTCTTATCTCACAGCAGATAAACAGTAATGAGTATTTTGGACCAAACCACTACACTAAATTGGTGTTTCCGCCCGGTTACAAACCGAACCCGCGACACTTACTGAAATATATCAGTCCCGTCTTGTAGACTTGCAAGGTGAAATATGGATTAAAGTGAGGGACAAAGTCCAAAACCAGTGTAAAGAAATTCAGCACTCGGTGCCAAAATCTGAATGGATCAAAATTGCCCTAATTCCATGCCTGCCATCTCAAAATCAAGTGATTCTAAAAATCTATTGCTATAACTTTATGTTAAGGTCTAAGTGACGCTGGCACCTCTCTACCAGCTGTCAGTCTTTCAAAATGTAGTTACTCAGTGCTTAATTCTATTTTGTGCCTTGGACCCTTGTTGGGTAGATTATCTGTTCTTAGATTTGATGCTGCAGATGAAAAAACTGCCTCCTGAGTTCATTTGCCTTACAGTCATTATACCAGTTCTGAAGATTTGTATGGATGGGAACAAAACAGTGAGTGAATTTGCACCCTCCTGCTGAGATATTGCTTTTCCACAGTAGACTTGGCTCTTACAAAAATTTTATCCTGGAAGATGATGAATCTGTTGGTTTTGGGAGCTTTGATGTCCTCCTTTTTTCTTTCTTCAGTGACTTCACAAGGGACTATCAGAGAAATGAACCAAATGTTTGCTGAGAAAAGACATTATTCTTAAAGCAATTACGTATCTAGATTAAATGTTCTAAATACAATTAGTAGATCTACTACAAATATTTCACTAAAAATGTTTTTCTTTGAAAATAGCTGCTTCAAGAAGATATGTTCATGGACCTATGCTTTACAATTCTTTTCTAATTTTTCTTTTTGTGGGTGGGTATTTTGTTTCCTATTGAAAGAAAACAAAGCAAAAATACAGAAAAACTGAAGCCAGATAAATCAATAGGAAAGGAATAGGAAAATCTTTGTACATCTGGCTAAAATGTGTTAGCACAGAATTTCAGAATTTTTCTGTATCTTTCTTGTCCCAGAGACAATTCTCTTTGTGCCAGCTCCACTTTAGGAGAAAAGTAAGGAGTAGAGATTCCTAAACTCAAGCAGATACTGATAGGACAGATAGCTTGAGGATTGCAACAGGCTACTAGAATATTACAATCTTTTAAGGGCATCAGCTCATTGTTACTGGATATCTCAGTTCAAACTCTAAATCCAGATTCACCACCCACTGAAGATTATTTACTCTGATTAATTCTGGAGGAGCTGAAACTCTTGAGGTGGCTGAGGACCCAGCTTGATTCCAAAGTATCCTGAACACCTTGCACTACATCCTTATTATGCTCAATGCCTGAAC
>NW_008235964.1:1877695-1956098 GCF_000691975.1 Corvus brachyrhynchos | reverse complement strand
ACAAACACTTGATGGAGGCACAGAGACTACACTTACACCATCAAATGCATAGGCAGAAGACAGTTCAAAATGCATTACAAATTCAGGCTTTATACATAAGAAAAGCCACTTTAGAATAAAACTGACTGTGGAAGGTACTATAGAAGTGTAATGTCGGGGTTTTTTTCCTGAATCTTTTCCTTGGTCCATGACCCGGTGTGGACTTTCCTTAACCGTGTATCCACAAGGTCTCCCACACACAGAACAGAGGGATTTGTAAACTATGAAGAATATATCAGCAGCTCCATTAGTGGAACTCTTTATAACTGAATTCATAGAAAACAACAAGAGGAAAGTTGTGGTTTTTCTGTTTGTTTGTTTGTTTTGTTTTGTTTGGAAGTTTTTGGTGTCTTTTGGAAACTCTACATCTGGTCTTCACAAACTCTTGCAAAAGGTGCCAGGAAGTATTAAAGGTAAAAAAACATTAGAGAGTTAAAAGCTTGGAGTGCCATTTGGACCTTATTTCAGTAGAAATGTTATCTTATTTATATGGAGAAGAAATTAATAATGACAATGCATAATATGTATCAACCCTTGGAAAATCCCTTTTCAGGGTATATGGAACTGACATTGATTAAAGGAGAAATCCCACGTGTTTTTGTCCTGTTCTAAATTATTCAGGTCCTGGCAAGACAGCGTTTCATGCACATCCAAAAATAAATAAATCTTTGAAAAACAACTAATTTTTGAATGCTGGATTTTGAAGGAGGAAAAGAGAAATTGTATGTCCATCCACAAAAATTAGGAAAATTAATTTATTGTTGGTTGGGAGAAGATTTGTTCCTTTCTGGAAAACAGAAGGATTTGCCTTGTTATCTTAATAAATTCCAAACCTTGGGAAATGTCAGAATCACAGAGGGCTGCACTCTTCTGTTTAAATCAGTTTTAACTCTCCTGCCTGGACTACCTTTACAGAATTCAATAATTCATATTTTTAAGAACCCAGTCCTTTCCACTGAGGAACGATAAAGATTCATAGGAGTCAGACACTAGGTAGACCGAAAGCCATTTACCTTAAAACTGGACTAAAGGTTACACTTTTTTGATTACCCTGACCTACAGTTCCCCAGGAGAGTTCTCTCACTGTCTTAGGTTCAACTCATAGCTTTGATTTTTCTCATTATTTTAATTTTACAACATTCTCAGCACTTCACCTCTTCAAGGTGTTTTAAAGAATATTAATGAATAAATAGCATGGCATTACAAATTGCTGCAATCAGTGTAACACTTCATAGCTCCAAATAGGATTGTGATTCCTCTTAATAGATGATCACCTTCCCTGCCCCACCCCCAGTCTAACAGGGCATCAGACAGAGGGTAGCACTACTATTGTGTGGTCAGTGAAAAGTTTATATATGGGCAATGGACATGAAATTATGTGATGTTTTGCCAAAGATCCTACAGGATATCTGTTGCTGAAACATATTGCTCAGGATTAATCTGAGTACACAGCGTAGCCTGTGCTACTGTAAAAGTGTACAGCTGTCTCTTATACTTAGAACACAGAAGCAGACATTTTGGGGGTGAATGCCATCTCATCCTAAAAGAAGACATTAAACATAACGTAGAAAATGTCTAAACCCACCACTTTGATCCAGGCAGAAAGCCAAGTATTGAGTTTAACAACAGACAGAATACAGACAAAAAATTAGGGAAAATGGATCCCACCTCCTGCTTTTATATTACAAACTGCTCAGCTTTTCTTTGGCTCTTTTTTAAAATTCCCATTTTAAAGATGAGAAATTGGAGAGAAAAAAAAGGAAAAAAAAAACCCAAGAAAAGAAATAATATGGATGCTATTGCAACTTCTTTGTAGACAAGAAATTATTTGAATGAGTTCAAGAATCCTGACTGAGCAGTGAAAAGGCAGAATTAGATATCTCACAAAGTAATAAAATCAGCTATATGGCATTGGGACCTTTTGCATGGCATGTCTTTTCCTTTTCTAGAAATACACCCCTATGTTCTCAGCGCCTCAGTCCTCTACACAAGGTTTTGGCTTCCTCATATACCATCTCCTTGCACTTTCCTTGGGCAATCAGTGTTATATTTGTAATGGCATCAGTGTTCAACTATGGTCCAAGTATTTTTCAGTCATTCAAAGATCTCTGCAGTGGGAAAATGTGTTCCTTTAAATAACAAGTCCCTTCAAGGAAAAAAAAGACTCAGTTCCTATAAAACACCTGTCACCTCCAACACCATTAACCCTCTCTTGCTCCACAGTTCCCTGTTAAAACCACAGTCTCATTCTGCCTCATAAAGCTGCTGTTTATCTTGCTATTTCCCATCTCTTTCTTTCTGTGTTTTGAAAGTTTAAATAAAGTTGACGTCTTTGGACTGCAGGCTGTTGAGGACGGCTTCCAGTTAAAGCATTACATTGCACAAGCTGTGACATTCCAGAATACCCCTTTACGACTGATTTCACAGAGCAGAGTAATAACAGAGTGCTATTACCTGGAACCTCTTCATTTTCTTTTTTCAGACTTGAAGGAATAGATTGTGATAGCAGCTGATAGCACAAAAAAAGGAGGTAAATTCCCAAGTACTTCACACAAACTGTGCCTCTTGCTGTGTAGAATTGTTCTGACATAGGTGTTGTCAGGCTGCTGGCGGGAAGACTCATAGCACCATCTCCCAGGACTTCTTCTCTGACAACCTGACACTGCGTAGTGCTTTACTCTACTCAGATCAGCTTTGGACTCTGTATATGACTATGGAATATGGGACTTTGAGAAAAAAAGAAGCCGTAGGCAACTTCCAGACATGTGGGCACTGTGGCTGCATGGAGAGTCCTAATGACAAAATATTCAGGATTCTGAAGGTTTTCCTTTGTTTAGTTTTCAATTAAGTAATTGATTTTAAGAATAAACATGAAAAAGCATTTATTCCAATGGATGTTAAATTTTGGAAGACTCTAGAACAAATGCTTTTCTTTAAAAAAAAACAACTTAGGAATTCAATGGAAACCTGCATGGTTCCTGGCAGAGAAGCAAGCTTCAGAGCTAAGCTTTACTCACAACTCAAATCAAACCAAATGCTCAGCCTTTCTAACTCTGAGAAAACTTTGGCTAAGTTTCTATTATGTTTTGCCAAAGATGTAGAATACCTGAATTTTTTTTAACGGAAGATGTTTTTCCAAGACAACAGAAGTCAAAATTCTGTCCATATGTCATGGCTGAACATCACCCAATTTTCCTTTCTCGTCTTCATGCTCTTTACAGCATAAATGGTTAACATTAGAAGCAGCTGCAAACTAAAGCGTGTGTATCTAAGCACTGGTTTATTGAATTTGCATTTTAAAAACCCACAGTCAATTTGAATTCAAAATATGCAGTAAAGCAATCAAATGATCCTTTTAGCTTTCTTCTCCTCAGTGAAAAAACTGCACACATAGAAAACCAATAGCCTAGTGTTAAAAACTGATTTTATTTTTTTCTTCCCAGAGCTTATGGGAAGTTTCAATGCCTTTGCAGCCTGGTAATCTGAAATGAGAAAGCCAAAGGACTGCTGAGCTGTTATTTCAAAATCAAAATCACGAATAAGAGTCATGAGTGCTGGTGCAGCCAAGCATAGACTTCAACAAAGTTGTAAAGATTTATACTGAGAGGGGCTGTCTTCCCGTTTAACTGGATCATCGTCAGATAAACTGTCAAGCTATTGTTTTCTTTACATATCCATCTTTCCTTTTATACCCTCTGGCATAAACACCGAGTTCGCAGAGTCACCAGGGCACTGTTTTGGATGAGGGATGTTTCCACTTTTGATGACTGACTCCTCTTCTCTTGATACCAGTACCATGCTGACATTGCTGGAGGATTAAGGCAGAAACTGTTAGTGTGGATTTCACTTATTAATGGCTTTTTGGCTTTTATATCAAGACTGAAGTACTTGGTGCAAATGAGATGCCACTCACAATTTTGTGACTTGCATTTTCTTCCAGGAGTGATGTCTCCAGAAGCTAAGTTGCTGAGGTGCAGCTTTCCAAATCCTGCCTTGTGGCAACCCAAGTCAGTGATTTTCAGCAAGAAAAACTTGCTTGTGAGCCAGCACCCAGTCTGGGATGTGGCTGGTCTGCTCATGCAGAGTCCCAGCCTGTACCAGGCTCAGAGCAGCTCACAGCTCTCATAAACACGCACTGCCTTTTGCTTGGAGCAAACAGCACATCAGTGTGGATGTCACACTGGAAGTATTTATTCCTGTCTTACACATCTGAAGCGACTTAGCTGAGCTGTCTGCTTAACCTTTTCTGCTCATAATACCTGGGGGAGGTGAATGGACGTAGTCTGTGCCATAATCGTTTAATATCATCTCTCAGCTCTTTTTGTCTTTTTAGGCAGACTCTTAACTTCAGCCTCAGGCCCAAACAGTGCTGTTAGGGAGAGTCCTGCAAGTGTTCACAATTGCTGTACATATTTCCAGCACAAAGATAAAGTAGCCCTGAGCATCCTGTCTGTAGATGAAAGTAGGCAAGCCCTGTGGGCAGGGAATGCATTGTCTCAGCATGGAGTGTGAAATGGGAAACTACTTTCCTATAAAAAAGTATGAGAAAATAATAATAAAAAAGAGCAGTAATTAACTGTGTAGAAATGCTAACAAATTCTCAGAGAGATACATTTTATCCCAGATGAGTTGTGAATATGAACTGGGAGTGTGACCCATAAATTTTAAAGCCAGAGCTCTTATTATAAACTTTTGGGTCAGTCACCTGCCTTACCTAGGCTGCACTTGTGCAACACTGTCATGCATATTCACATGGTTGGGTTTGGGCCCATTCTTTTAGACTGCTTCTCTTGTTTCTTCCCTTAAGCTGATTGTAATTAGAAATGGGATCAAGGCTCTGAAGTAGAGAGTTGAAGTAAATATAATGTACCCCACATCCACAGGACTTTGCAATCAGCATTTGCAGATGGATCCATCCACCAGCCCCATTTTTAAATTCAGTCTAACTTCAGAGAGTAACTAGAAAATTGTCCCACATTAGGAATTTGGCTGGTGCTACATGCCTTGTGAAGCAGCTTTATCCCTGCAGTCCCACTGTGGAGGTGTACCTTCAGCCAAGGCTGTACCCTGTAGTGAGCCACAGATAATGGCTTAGGGAAGTTTGCCTCTAATCTAAGAATTTTTAATTATTTGTTTTAATGTGCAAGCTTTTGCCTGAACTAGTCTCACCATTGAATTCTTACTTCCTATTCACCACAATTAAAAGGGGAAAATGTTTGTGGTCTTGAGACCCAGACTAACTGCTTCTGGCCTACGGGAACCCTGAAGTGCCTTGGGTTATATTAGGAGGATGCTGAAGAGATTGGGACCTCCTCTGCTGCTCTACACAGCTGGCATTTTGGTTACAGACAGGATGTGACCTTCATGTTGGAGAATTTTCCTCCTTTCTAATCTGCATGAAGCAGTTGTCTTCTGATACATCCCATAGCAACCACTCCAGCCCAAACTGGAATGATAAAAGCTGGTTTTATGAAACTGAAGAAGTTACTGATGTTACGGACAAAGCAGCATCCCATAAACACTGACTTTTTGTTGGTAATGGCTCTTGATAGCTTAGCCCTTCCCAAATCTCACACCTGTCATTTCTAAGTCCTGCACAGGTACTTTTTCACTGTTAGGAGCAGTTCTCTACACTGTTATAATTGAGAAAATGTAGTAGCCATGTCATAAACCTGTCAGCATAGATGTAAACCAGGAAGGACACAAAGATCTCATCCAAAAGAGAGGAGAAAAATAAAATTTCAAATCTGCACAGTTTAGATTAAACAATATTATTTTGAAAAAGTGCTCAAAAGCACTAAGCTAGTGCAAGGATAATAAATATGTTTTTATTACATACATGTGTCTTTTTTTTTTTCTCTCTGTCAACAGGAGAAAATACCAGGATAGGATTGGAAATGAGAATGAAGATTAACCCTACACAACAGTTCCCTAAGTAATCTAAAAAGGAATAAGATTTTAACAAGACAGGCAGAATTTACAGCCTGGCCTAGGAAGACAACAACGGAGGAAAAGATATTGACACATCCCACAAGATGTAGGCTGTTACTGGCAGGACCATCACGTAACAAATTAGCAGTGACTGTCCTTCTGAAGACATGTCCAGGGAAGTTGGACAACTCATAACTCTGTTACCACAGTCCTTTCTGGCTTTAACGCAATATCATGTTGGAGTTTTGGTTTGACTTTTGGGGTCTTTGAAGGTTTTTTTTTTGTTCTTAACAAAGAATGGTCCTTCTCTAGTGTGTGTTGGAAACAGTGAGCAGCAAAGCTCATCCTGATCTTTGGTAAGTTCTGCAAGGACAAAGGAGACCCACTTAAGTCCCCATGGTGACTATGAACCCTTTTGTTGTTATTTTACCATAAGGAGAATATTGGCAAACTGATGTTTAAAACACTCCATGTCCAAACTGATGTGATACTTGATGCCACACTTGATGAAGCTCTGGCATTTTCAAGGGAATGCAAAGGGCCAGCTACCAAAGGAATGATAAAATGCTGAAGTTGAAGCAATGATCTCAAAAGTGTATAAAAGAATAAGAGTTTAATTCCTTTAAATTATTATTATTTCCTCAGAGCATAAACTTTTAAGAAGGGGGAGTGCTCTGACTTCAATGTCTCCTCTGCAAGAACATGCAGTCCTCAAAGAGAAAGAAGCAAATTATGCACTTTAAAGCTATTCCTGTGTCTAATGCAAGAATTTTAGTTTAGATAATTCAACATGAGATGCTCACGCACCCTAAGTTTGCAAGCTACTTATCTCATACATTCATTATTTATTTTTATATTGTTATGACTTTCTTGTTTCTGTCTCATATTTGTGTCTTCCTTGAACTTTAAACAAAGCCTCTCTCCACTTTACATGATTTTACATGGAGAGCAAGATGAGTATCGGGGCACAGATATGAGTAAGAAAAATGTATCATTAACCCATTTTCACAGATCTCAGTAACAAAAAAGAGTCACCAATAAAAAAGAAAATCACATATGTCTTACATCACCCCGCATTCATCTTCCTGGCACAGATTGTAAATGCTGCCCTGTGGTTATGAATTATATTAATTTTTTTGCTAAAAAAGTGTTCTGAGAAGCTTCATGAGTCACCGTACAGTTTCTGGTGATTGCTGGGGCATATGTTTTTGTGACAGGAAACACTTAAACTACCAAACACAGCTGTTTAAAAAAACGGTATAAAACGTGCAGGTGCATGAAGAGAAAAAAGAAGAAAAGAAATCCTCTCCCCACCCCCAAAAGTTATATTTTTGTAGAAAAATAAGAAGAAAATGGACTTGCAAAGCTAAGAAACCAAGTTACTTAACAACAGAGAATCTCAAATTTAGTTCATAATTTTTTTATAAATAAAAACCACTTTGTTTTTATTGGACTAAAGTACTGAACCAGCACTTAATGTGAGAATGAATTTAGCCTAGAAAACAGGACCTACTATTCTGCATAGACAAAAAAGGTCCAAACAAGGGTCCATGTTTTCAAGTTTATTATATGGGGGTTATTATCAGTCATTAGTGATTCGCTTCAACAGAGGCTTAACACTATAAATTTCTTATTTATGAATGTGAAAGTTTACATTTCCTGAACAGTCTTCTCTGGTCACTTGGTGGGGGGTCAGACAGACACTTTAGGGTATGACATGGAATAGCTCTCTGATACCATGACCAGTTAGCAACTCCAAGAAGGTCCACTGATGCTCTTAAAAAGCATACCCACATCCATCCTTTCATCTTCCACTGGATCAGGTGCTTGGAGCCCCACCCAACCTGGCTTTGAACACTTCCAGGGATGGGGCATCCACGACCTCTCTGGGAAACTTGTTCCAGTTTCTCCCCACCCTCCACCCTCATAGCACAGGATTTTACTGTACAGTTTTATAAATCCCTTTTCTAAAAACAAACTAACAAGCAAGAAAACTGGAAGAGTTACTTCATAGCCTTTACCTAGCAAGTCACAAACATGACAGCAGAGTTGTTGGATACGTCATCAACTTTCCTTACACTGCAGTCTAATTTCACTTATTATTTACCATCTTGCATTTGTGGATTACATCAGACCTCTGTACTTCATGCAAACTAAAATACATTTATTTCCTCAGATGCTTTAGAGAAAAGCAATTTGCTTTGGAAAGTGAAAGGAATATGACTGGAGTATTTTCTTTACAATCTTTGCAATAAGAATATGGACTTTTTACAAAGAACAAAGCTCACAGCATTTCATCTCAATTTTAGTAGTTATTTCATTTCCCTATGAAGGTTTGATGTGTCACCAAATGTCACATAAGTCCTGAGACAGGGTATGATTATGATTCAAATAGGTTTTTATTGATAATATTGCCATTTGTTGAAATAACTTTAAAAATTCTTGTAGAGAGCACACTTTGTCCTTTTTATTACTTTTTTTTTTTTGGCATCAGGAAAATGCAATTGAGAGCTTAAGGTATAATTCTTAAAGTAAGTATTTTATAACTTTTAAATTTTTTTAAAGAATAAATATATGTAACACTAAAAAAAGCTGTGAAGACAAAATTAGCAGACATATCTCGGGCATTAAATAACTTCTAAAAGGAGAATAACAGAATTCCCACTGTAGACAGCAATGTATTATTTGTTAAATACTTTTATTCAGTGAAATTATGTAAACACATACTTGGCTTCATGCATGTGCAGTGTTGCCCTCAGCAATATAGTGAAACAAGTGCTAAATTTAATTCAGAAGCTTCAGTTCTACGGTTTTCAGATAATTGCCTGCAAATATTGTTTGCTGGAGCAACCAGACGGCCTTACCAGAAACCTCAGAAAGCTTTTCCATAAATACCATTTTTCTTTCAGGACAAATGTTTCTTCAATTTCTGCCACCAGAAATAAAATAAGAACTTTGTCCTTTAACTGTTATAACATACTATTAGTAATACAAAAAGGGGAAAGAGACAGCCTGCTACATATATTCTACCTCTACCAATCACAGTTGTTGAGTCAAAAGCTGTTAATCTATTTGACATAGTTTTATCATCCACAGTAGTATACTCTCCAGCTTTACCCTGCTTCTGAGAGAAAAATATGAAAAAAAGAATACATAATTTTCTTCTAATATCCATAATTTATAACTGTACAGACTTTAATTCATGATTTACTAATTGAAATATATTTAAAAAATACGTTCAGCAAGTGACCTTCCTTCTCAAGCTCTATCACGCTTTCTTAAGGTTAAGTCAACAACAGTGGAACCCAAGATGAAAGATAAATCACCTTTAAAAATATTAATCATGAATTGTAAGAAAATATGAGACAAAATATCAGTGAAGTAATTTAAAAAATATTCACATCATTTTATAGTCTGCATCTGGTTCTATTTCATATAAATGGAAGTTAAAGATCTACAACCTTTTGGTTAGTAACAGATGCTGTCATGAAGTTGATCATTTTTGCATAAGCAAAAGTGAAACAGAATAATTGCAGGCCACCCAATGCTTCTAAAGGCAGTCGCCTGGCACAGCCAGAGATTGCACTGGTCCATGAAGAACTATATCCAGGCACTCTAGACATACTTTTCAAATTTTATCATCTGTGGCTTTAATTATGAATTTCATCAGTCAGGTTTTCTTCTGGTGAATCAGTCAGGTTTTCTTCACCTCTTCAATGGTGAGCAATGCCTTCAGAGGCAGAGGCTGAGGGTAACTCTCTGCATGCAGAAATGTTTGAATGGTGCATGTAGGTGCTGCAAGCAGCACTGCTGAGGCTGCACTGCTGAGCACAGGGGATGAAGTCTGTGAGCAGCCTGTATGGGCCAGGGAGGATGAGAAATGAGTCAGTCATGCAGGCAACAGAGAACAATTGTCACTGTCCTAAATGATGCAAGGAAGCATATGGATGCCAACCTCACTGGATATCAGCATGAACCTCAGAGAGTCTGTGCTTGTGCACACTGTGCATCACCCACACAGAGTCTGGCATCTCATGGCTTTGAGTTCTTAAATGACTCTTGCTGCCATTAGCCTGGAGAAAGAGCAACTATCTTTTCTAGTCTGGTTAAGATGCCCCCCAAAGAATGGTTACTATCCTTAATTAAGTATGTCTGCTTTTTAGAAGTGGGTAATCCTTCAATCTGCTCTTTCAGTCTCTGCTCTTCAGAGGGAAATATTGAGCAGTCTTGAAAATACAGTGTTCCTTAGTGCATTATGATGCACAACAATGTCAGAAAAAACCCAAAACCAAAGCACACCAACCAACAAAAAACCCCAAACAAACAAACAAAAAAAGCAGCATAGGACAACTTTAAGTATTTAACTTTGGACAAACAGACCTTTAAGTTTTAAGTAGACAGTTCATTTATCACGAGCAACATTGTAAGAAGGAACTGAATTTCTGCCTACAATTTAAATACAACCTCCCTGGTACAGAATCATAGAATTTTTAAGGTTGGGAAAGACCACTAGGCTCATCAAGTCCAAGTGTTAATCCAGCATCTCCATGTTCACTACTAAGCCATGGCCACTCCCACATGTCTTTCAAATACCTCCAGGGATGGTGACTCAATCGCTCCCCGGGGCAGCCTGTTCCAATTGTTGGCAACCCTTTTGGGGTCGAAATTTTTCCCAATAACGATGTAAACCCCTTCTAGTACAACTTGAGGCCATTTCCCCTCCTTTTTCCACTTGCTACTAGGTAGAAAATACTGACCCCCACCATGCTACAACCTCTTTTCAGGTAGCTGTAGAGTCTGAACTATATGGAGAGAGCAATATACTACTGATTGAACCACTTTGTTTTTCTGATTTGATCAGATTTAAAGTAGCTATTTGTTAAACATCTCTGAAACAGCTAGCAAGAATCTGTCTGTCCATATGTATTTCCTTTCCACGGGACTCCTGGTTTGATATATGCGTGTTGCAGGATCCCCACTGCAACAGAGAGTCTGTGCTTGTGCACACTGTGCATCACCCACACAGAGTCTGGCATCTCATGGCTTTGAGTTCTTAAATGACTCTTGCTGCCATTAGCCTGGAGAAAGAGCAACTATCTTTTCTAGTCTGGTTAAGATTCCCCCCAAAGAATGGTTACTATCCTTAATTAAGTATGTCTGCTTTTTAGAAGTGGGTAATCCTTCAATCTGCTCTTTCAGTCTCTGCTCTTCAGAGGGAAATATTGAGCAGTCTTGAAAATACAGTGTTCCTTAGTGCATTATGATGCACAACAATGTCAGAAAAAACCCAAAACCAAAGCACACCAACCAACAAAAAACCCCAAACAAACAAACAAAAAAAGCAGCATAGGACAACTTTAAGTATTTAACTTTGGACAAACAGACCTTTAAGTTTTAAGTAGACAGTTCATTTATCACGAGCAACATTGTAAGAAGGAACTGAATTTCTGCCTACAATTTAAATACAACCTCCCTGGTACAGAATCATAGAATTTTTAAGGTTGGGAAAGACCACTAGGCTCATCAAGTCCAAGTGTTAATCCAGCATCTCCATGTTCACTACTAAGCCATGGCCACTCCCACATGTCTTTCAAATACCTCCAGGGATGGTGACTCAATCGCTCCCCGGGGCAGCCTGTTCCAATTGTTGGCAACCCTTTTGGGGTCGAAATTTTTCCCAATAACGATGTAAACCTCTTCTAGTACAACTTGAGGCCATTTCCCCTCCTTTTTCCACTTGCTACTAGGTAGAAAATACTGACCCCCACCATGCTACAACCTCTTTTCAGGTAGCTGTAGAGTCTGAACTATATGGAGAGAGCAATATACTACTGATTGAACCACTTTGTTTTTCTGATTTGATCAGATTTAAAGTAGCTATTTGGTTTGGCAAATCTGACTTTAATTTTACCAAAACTTAAAGCTGTGTCTGATAACCTATAAAACTATAGCTATTAAATTCTCTATAAAAAGAACTTTAATAAAAACTTCTATAGTTATTAGAGAAAGCTTATATCCAATATAGCACTCATTTCATATTGCACTTCAAAATGGACAAGCCGGGCTTTGTTTTGATACAGGTACATTATACACACTTCATAAACTTTGGGGAAAAAACACCAAAAGATAGTGCAAAAAGATACTAATATGAAAAAAGGACAAATATTGTGTTTCCTAATGGCAATCAATTCAATCATACATATTTTTTGCTACCTTTTAAAGGTTTATAATCTGGATGTTCTGGGTGGGTGGGCATGTTTAGCAGGGGACAAAAACCCAAACAAACTAACAAAACTATTCCACATTTAACTACTGCCATCCTCATCTGCACTGTTTTGGAACTTGATTCTCGGATCCATTGGATTGTGTAAATCAACTAAGTTGCAGGCAAAAGCCTCAGAGATGGTGAAGGCAGTCCAGGGTTAGTTACAGCAGGGCGAATACATCTAAGCTATAAAATAGAGCATTCCACACTATTCTGTTATTTTTAAATGGCTATTAAAGCTATTTAAAAAAAGAGCTCTCTAGTAACAGAATATCCATTTACATGAGACAACTTCTTCTGGAAGCAATAAAGGTGCCTATCTGCGCAGTGCCCAGGATAGGTTTTCATTCAGAAGAGGCCCATTTTCTATTTAAGGCATTTCACTCAAGTAGAGATTCTAAAAGATCAAATATCACACTCTAGGTTCTCCTTCATGCTTTGCAAAGGAGGCCTTACGTGCAAGCTGCTTTAAAGCACAGTTTTACTCATGTCATCTGCCAGAATAAAGCACAGTGGGCTCTTTGACCTTGGAAAGCAAAGCACACTGGCAGGTTGCTAGAAGCCTATGGGTAGCATCTAAAAGGCATAAAAATATTTATGCCTGTGTGCATACTTTCCCCTAAAATCTTAATACTTCAAAATCTTAGTTTAATACCTATATCCCCCAAGAGGTGTGGAAGCATTTGGAAGCTATTGTCTCTGACTTACACTTTTTCTCAGTGAAATTTTAGGCAGCTGACAGCTCAAATATTATGTATTTTGTTGAATTTCTTGCTGCTAATAAATGCAGACAGGGAAACAGATACACCAGTTTGCTCCACTTAGGCACACAGCTCTTCCCAACACACCCAGAGAATTATCAGGCAGTGCTGGCATTGCTCAGCAATCACCTCAGCCTGGTGGGCACCCTGGGGAGAGCAGGAGGCACTGCTCTGGTGCCAGACATGCCTTCTCTGCAGGATGTTCTAGTTGCAATTTACCTTCCTCTTGACCGTGTTACCCTCACGATTTTGGTTGCACAGCATGTCAGGTTTGAGAAAAGGAAACTTTATGAACTGGATCTCAGATCTCAGGATCTGAGAGTTAAAGCAATGTCCAGCTGAAATACAAGCAATCTGTCACCACTGTTCTTCCATGCTACTGCCTCAGCTACAGGGTTATGCAAAGTTGGATATCATCACAAGTGGTTATGGAATTTTTGGATGATCAATGTGCCACACATTTTCCAAACCATAAAATAGTCTACAAAACCAAATCTGGGGTAAATAATACTTCCTATTCCTAATCCTAAATGCTTAGATTTCAGCACAATTGCTTTCCTTGTGGATGGTGAGGCTTTCCATTCACTGAAAATTCAGGATTTATTTTAAAGCTTGACACTGTATGACTTGCTAGATTAGAACTGGACATAAATATAAAAAATCAGAAAACTAAATTCAAGTGATTAATGATGTAAATATCCTTCTCAGAAATGTCCTAGAAGTATTGCCTAATTTCAGAATCCCAAATTATAATGCTTATGAACTAAAATGTGACTTAGCCAGGCTTTGGGGCCCCAAACAAACAAAACTGTGGTATCTTGCACCTAGTTAGAGTTACATACTTAACCTTTCCAGAACTCTCTAGATCTTCAAGTTCTACCTATTTCTTAATTTCTTCTCATTCCATAATGGAAAAATAACAATTTCTAAAAAATAAAATAAAATTGCATTAACAAAAGGAAAACAAATGCTTAAAGCTTCTTACTCTTCTTATTGCAGACATGTCTTCAAGAGCCTGATGGCAAGACCATTCAAGGTAGCCAACCAACCGGTAGGCTAGATTTCACTGCTGCCTCTAAAAGTAAGTGCTCAGATTCCCTCTCCCATAGATACTCTCAGACTAAAGAAAGACTAAAACCAGACCTTACACTTTTGAGACATGTACTATATGTGGAAGCACATGATGCAAAAGATGAGTAACATCCCCTTCACCACCACCACTATCTCCCCTTACCTTTGGAAGGCATTCAGTGTTGGCTCAGGCTGTGCTCCAACCACAGACACCAAACAGGCTCCTCTCAGAGCCTGGAGTTTGGCATCTCTTCCACCATGTCTGCATATGGACACATGGAATTGCATAAGGCAATGTCCTTTAAAGAAGATGTAGGTCTGTATCATTCCCTGGAAGCTATGAGCCTGGATTTCACAGCTGCCTTGCCTTAGGGCGAATTTACTGAGCCCAGACATTCATCCTAGGAAGTAGATTGATCCAGCAAAGCAGAAGAGTCAAATTTTGAATGCACATGTCTCCACTGCTTGCTTTTTCTCTGGATCTAGCAGCCTCATGCCACAATTTCCATAGAAAGGTGTGCATGCAAATGCAACAGCAGTAAGACCCCCAGTGGCTGGTCATTGGGAGAGTTTTCCCTACTCCATGTCTACAGGAACACAGTGCTCACCTAGTGAATCCCACTGTACATGATTTAGCCCCAGGTTCTCAAAGAGTCCCTGCCTGTTATTTCCCACACTGGTATTCCCAAAAGATGTCAAAAGCAAAACCTATCATTATATGGGTCTTTTCTTTTTTTGTGCAGACTACAGCCAAGCAGGAGAGGAGAATGTTCCTAATTTCTAACCCACTTGAAATTAGGTATTATGGTATCTTTTTAGGCAGAGCAGACCCCCAGTGGCTGCAATTTTCTCTTAGAGTTAATTAATTCCTGTAGATTAATTAATTCCTGAAGATCCCAGAGCTTATATGTCAAAGTGACTAACCCATACCGTAATGAACACTACTTGGACTCTCAAAATAGCCTACAGGAATAATACATGCTAACCACACATACCAAAACATTTTGCTGTTAGTCAGTGTTCCAAGCATGTTAATTAACCTTTCCATAGTGTCTGTATTACAGTGCTCAAAAAATTTATTTTTTAATAATCAAGCCACAAAACAGAGGCTGAGATCACAAGTGTCTGGGTCACAAGAAGAGTCTGGGTTAAAGCCACAAAAGCTAAATGGAAATTCTGAGCGAGATTCCATTCCCAACTCCACATTTTATTTTGTTGATGAAATAACTAATTCAGTGGCTGAAAAAAATAATTGAAAGAGACCTTTGAAAAAGAAGAGTGAATAACACTGAATTTCATATTTCCTTCTCAAAACAGCTGTCAGAAACTAGCAGTGCTAAAAAAAAACAAACAAAAAAGTAATGGATGAAGTAGAAGATGCAGATTTTACTTAATATGTGAACTCCTCTCTTTGAAAAGACATGCAATTAAAAGAGCAGTAGAAAAGTCTTTTTAAAGAATTCACCTTCCAATCATTCAGACAGTTGGTTAAAGCCTGTCTGGGCCTTGCAGCATATATACCTAACTCCTAAACTCTGTTGACTGTAGAGTAACTCATGAGCAACATTGACAACTACAGCTGGGTGAGGCAAATCACAAACATGTTTATCATTTCCCCAAAGGAAACACTTATTACCAAGTTCTAATACCTGTTCTACACAATATGGGATGTACACTTGGAGATCAAGTCAAGGAAATATTTTTAACATCCAGAGAAAAAATGAGATTCAAAACCCCAAAAGAAAGAGAAGGGTGGGTGTTCTATTAAAAGGGGCTACTTTGCTAGAAAGTGTCTGGGTTTCTGAACAAGGTTTCAAAAGGAAAGGCCAGCTCCTGAGAATGTGATATTCTCAATCAGAAAGAGAGAGAAATTATTATATACTTAAAACAATTAGGAGTAATACAGTTAGAATTTAGATTAAATCATTCTCCTGAAAAAGTCTCATTTTTCTTTCCTCCTTCCCCATATACACTTTGTGAACAAAAGCTCCTAAGAGATTATTGGAAAGAGACACATTGTTTTCAATGTCTCTTGCAACAGACAGAGAAAATGTTGTACCATTTAGGGTGGGCATATTTTTCAGTCGAGCATTACAAGGAGCACTGGACTAATAGATGTGACAATGAAGGCATTTTGTAACATCTGTGTTATATGTCTTGATTTCTGTAGATGGTTAGAAGCAACAGAGCTGCATTGGACACTGTGAAGGCATCTCTCAAAATAACACAATATGACAGGCCAAGTGCATTCTGGTTTGATTTGCACAAGGGATGAATATAGAATATCTCACCGCAGTGCAGCAATTCCCATATCAAACTGATGAAGTCAAAGATGCTTATAAGTTCCAGGAGTGTGGGGAAAAAACCTTGTGTTGTCCAAGTGTCTTCTCCTTCACTTAACTAGTGTATCGTAAGACAGCAATTAAATTAAAGAGGTACAAGAAAGGGATTTTGAGGGTTTATTTATTTCTACATCTCAATGGCAGTCAGCCTACAGAAAACATGATAGAGTGAGTTCAGCATGTGGGGATAATCATGTAGTTAGGAAGCAATGTTTAATCTAGTTGAGGCTGGTAATCTCTGGATGTTGATGCAGTGTCATGCACTGCCTTGTAGCATTTCCACATGGGTGATCTATTACTTTGCAGCACTAGAATCTGCATTTGATTTCTTATTCTCTTATCTACTCCTCAGGGATTCAGTAAAACAATCAGAATTTTATGACTGCCATTTTCTCTGGGCTGTGACACATTTGCAATCAAGGATTAAAGTCAGGCTTCTAAAGCAGTTACCACTTTCAGCCCTCTGCCCTGCCAGTGCCACCGTAGGAAGTCAGAAACCCAGCAAAGCACCTCCTGAGCACCCCAAGCCTGTTTATTAAGGTACATACATCCACTTTAAATATAGTGCTTAATTAAGAACAGCAGCAGTACAGAAGCTGACTGAATCATGACTCAGTCTTGGTCAGAGGTGGGGGCAACAGCAACAACTTGGGCAGGACCCATCTGAGCTATCTGATTTTATCCTGCTTCTCCATGTGAATGAACTCTTGGACTTCAGCAGTGTTTACAAGTTAGCAAATGGCAACCCTTCCAAAAGCAATTGTTTCAGGAAAACAAGGATACTTCAACTGCCTCAGACTCTTATTTTACTGAGAGCTTTACAGACCCTCAGTTTTAATTGGTTAGATTTTTTCCACTTTTTTTAAATTTTCACAGTTGCAAATGAAACAGAAATGAAGGTTTGCTCTGCATCCTTCTCTGAACCCCATGAAGACCTGCATTAAGTCACTGTCTTCACTCTCTTCAGACACTTGGTTATAATTGTATGAAACTCAAAAGTATTATATAGCAAATAATGTAGGCTCTTATTTACATGTTTTTATTATACAGAGTGAACAGTAAAATAGTTGTTGATTTTAAATGATAAACTTTTATTCTGAATATACTGTTTTTGCACAATAATTAACACAACAGTTCTAGGATTATAAACTTTTTATAACATTATTGTACAAATTTTTACAAAAAATTATTTTTTTCCAGGCTTGTCAAGTTCCACAAAAGTGTCAAGAGAACACAAGAAAAGGGAGAAAGACCTGATTGCCTGGTAAGAGCAACCAAGTCTTTTTTTGCAGAAACGCACACTGAGCATTTCAATAAAAGTATCCCAGAAAGCATGATCCAGACATTCCATACAACACAAGAAGAGAAGACAGCTTTTTCAGATCACAATCACAATTTCATGGCATCTGAACAAGACAGTATCCCTTTAGCCTCAGTGAAATATTTCTTCAAGATGATGTTTTTTCTTTTAAACCATAAACAGGACAGATGCAAGTAGCTGGGAAGAGGGTGAGGCTAACTTTTCAAAACTCTTGAATTGTTTTCAGACACTTTGTTTTAATCTTTTTACAATAGTGTACAATGAGTATTAACAATATTAACATTGTGGTATGAAAAAAATAATAATAAATCTGGCCTTTGTTAAAGGCTCAGATGTCTGATGAAGTTAGGGTAAAATTTATCCTAAGAAAGGAGTTATTAAGGTTTCACCTTAGGTCGACATTCCAAAAACTATCGAGTGCATTGCAGTGCCTTTTAGGCATTCATATATTTTTTAATAACCAGTGTGCTAGCATTGAATTTTTGGATCAGTGGTACTGAGGTTGTGTTTTGGAATTAAGTCATATTAAGCTTGTTTTTTATGTGTTAATGGGAAAAAAAGGCCTTAATGTCTCTTCAGTGACACCAAAAAGCTCTCAACCACAGCAAGTAACACTTGGGTTGCAAAGGTCACTTAAAAGGGATACTGCCTATTTGAAACCAGTAAGGCCAGGTTTTAAGTTAATAAAAGGAATATTGTAGGAAAACTTACAAATGGCAGCAACACTGTTGTTTTTGTCAAGTTAAGCAGTAAAGCCTCAAGCATTAGAAACATGAAAAAGATCATACTAAAGTCTTAAAGGTACAGGAGCTAAAAATCTTGTCCATCAGACCTGCTATGTCATGTTAAAAACCTGTTACAAATATGGACCACGGTCAGTGTTTTGGCAGTAATGCTGGTTGTTTAAATGAAAAAAATAGAAAGAAACCTTTCATGTTAAGTTCTCAGATCATGTTTTGCACGGTATCATGCTGTAACAACTTTAGTGGTGGTTATTTGTCAGATGTACAATACACTGCATGACTTCTGTGTAAACTGAACCAGTCCCAACAGTTCTCTTAGCGATATTTAAAGGATTTGAGCAACCCTCGACAGAACCTTTTATGTGACTTTAAAAAACACAATTTTTAACAATATATTGTATTTAAAAATATCTTAATTTAAAGCTTAGATCAAGGTTCTTCTTTGAAAGACAATATAAGATGACTATGATGCACTGTGAGAGTAAGGATACTCTTCTGCATGAGAATTTAAATTTATTCATGTGAGTTATTTCTATCAGACTGGTATTCACATTTTGAGATAGCTAAAGTTCAGATTGCATTTTTGATCTAAGTTTTCATTTTGCAAATATCAGGGTATTTAAAAAAAAAGTCTTGACCATCACTTGGATATATTCCAATATATGATTTCAAAGTATTTAAAATACTTACTACTTTCTAAAGTATTAATCAGATGGGTATAATGTTGGCTAAATGTTTATATAGAATGTTATAATGTTAGTTGGAAGGCTAAATGTTTATATAGAAACATATTCCTTCAGGGAGTATGCCCTAGAGGGGCAAAGGAGAGGAACAAAGGACATTTCCCTCTTTGGATCACCCAGGAGGGCTATGTGTCGGCATGGCATGGGCTTCTCCCTCCTTTTGCATTTGAACACTCTAAGGGAAGCGGGATGAGAGCAAAAGCCACAGATGTTTTCTGTGGCAGCATGACTTTGCGCCATCTTTCTTTCTCCCTACAAACACTAATCAAATGTTTACTAAGTAACTCCAAGTATAGTCTACCAGCATAATGAAAGTGTTTTAAAATGTTAAACAGTGTAACTTCTCCATGAAGGGTTTCTTTTGGGAAGCTAAGTGAAAACTATAGAGACCTTAATATAATAATCTTTCAAGAAATTAAAAGAGCAAAACACAAACTAATGAGTATTTAAAGTAACCTCAGAGTAAAAGCAGTGAGTGCAGTAAGTATTGGCCTAATCCTAAAAAACTTGCTCCTCCCATAAAATGTCAATTGCCAACATTAAGGAAAAATACTGGATGCAGTCTTGGCATTAGAGACACTCCACCAATTTTTGTATCAGGTGAACTGTAGCACTATGACTGGAAGGAAGAGCTCCAAGTTTATCTTCACCCGTATCATCAACATTAGCTCACCTTCCCTGAGGAGGACCTGAAGTCATCCAACACAGTTAATTTTACTTTTAACCCCATGACATTGCTAGATACATATTTTTTAAAAATCTAGATTTCATCACTGAACAAAAGGTCAGGGTTTATTTTTTTCACTCACTGTATTCCCAAACATGAGAAAAGACATAGCTGGAGCCGAGGTACATGAGAAACAATGAACCAGCCATGAGTACAACTACAGTAGACATCTGATTGTTCAAGCCATGCCATGGCTTTGAGTAGCTTCTTCAGTTTTCATAGGATATTAATGCATGCCCAATCATTTTTTAAGCTTTTGGCATGACCAAAAATATATCAATCAATTGCCAGCATATATATACTGATGATTTGCATTTTTTATTTTTTAAAGAGCTAGTGTATTGTGCCATATTAATATTTGCATATTGCAGTTGTTAGCAGAACTGTACAATACCAGCAGAGTTGCACATTCATTGGTTTAGCTGTCTTAGCTGTTTAGTTCTGAAAACTAGGAAAAAAAGCGCAAATCATATTTTGCATCAACACTATGCTACACTGTAATATTGTAATTTACTGCACCAATCTTTATCACCAATGAGGTTGTATAAAAACAACTTCTAGAGTTATTATTCACAATCAAGTATCAATGTGCATACATATAGATTCAAGGCTCCCCATTTGTTTATATTTTTTCTAATTGCAGCAACCAGGTTATTTTGCTGTTAAATATGCTATTTTCAATAATAAATAGCAACAGCATAAGTTTTAATATTATGAGTGGCTTTATATGAAGGAAACAAAGGGGGAACCTGATATGAACCTTAGAGAACATATACTTCCAAAAATAAATGTGTTAGATCTGATTTTTATATCCGTAAAATATCTGTACACAGATTTTCATGTGAGATTGCTATTCCGTAAAAAACCCACCTCAACCTTTTGTTACGATAGCTATATTTACCCTATTTTCTCAGCTTTTTCATTGCACAGTATATTCAGAGCTCTGTTTCATAATATAATATAATTTAATATTATTTGATTGCAACACATTGCAATGTTCAGTTTCTCACACAATACAAGAATCACTCAGTTATCTTTTCAATGAACTATACTCTACCATCAAAGAAAACAAACTGAAAAACAATAACATAGCATCATCATCATGCAAAATACCCCTGGAAACCAACGTTCAAATATCACAAAGACATTTTTTATTCACAAGCATTTTTTGTTTCAGCCTTTGAAGAATTTCTACTTGCTTTATATGTAACTGCATTGTGAAAAGGAGGTGAAGATTACATTGAAATTAATTTTTTTCTGACAGAAGATGACACCAAGTTTAAGACAAAAATCACTTTTTAGTTACACTTTCCACTACCTTTGTATTTTGAAATACAGAAGATTTCTCCCTTCCTTCCTTTCTACATATTATATCAACCTACCAAAACTTAGCTGGCTGCATGATTCTTTTTGGAAGAATTAACTACTCATCATAAAGCATTCCAATCATGCTGAACTTCTGGTGAAGACTGGCCAATATTTTCACTTTGCTCAACTAGTTTGGACAAAACTGATGCTAAAAGCAGCCATCATGGTGCTAGTAATGTGTATTGGGGAGAACATTTTCCTTTTTCTTTTTCTTTGTTTTTTTTTTCGTTTTTAAACAACTGTTCATGTAAAAGAATATAAATCTTCAAGATATCCAAAGCTTAAAAGAAATTAAAATAATGTACATAAGCTGTTTTTAGGGGAGCCCTTTTACATGAAGTCATCAAGATTACAACAACAAACAAACAAACAAACAAAAGGTTTTAGATTGCCCCGGTGAAGCACGTACAGAAATCTGTTTGGATGGTGTAGATGATGCAGCATTCACACACGGTTAAGGATCTGACACTCCAACATGCAGGCATCGTGGTGCCTTGATGAGTCTCACAACGCGTGATAACCACACGAGCACTGCTGTTCTGCTGCTGTCTCAATAGCTGACCCTTTCGACAATGGAACTGAGGCTATCGTTTTGGCCAGGTCTTGATTAAGTTATGCAGGTTTTGGTTTAGCAAGGTCATAACTGGCAGTGTCTGCTGCCAGATAACAGCCAAAGCAGGACCAACTGAATTGGTACCATAGACCACAGTGATGGACTCAGACCAGAGGCCCCACCGCAGTCAGCCGAATCCTCCTGTCGACAAGAAAAGAAGAAATCATTTAATATTAATTACAGTGAGGTTGCTTGAGAAGTAACCTACAGCTTAGTTTTCAACATTTTGAACTATCCTTGAGACATCCTTTTTTGGTCTTATATATGTTATTTTGCTAAAATAACGGTAAAATAATTCCTGGACGTTCCTCTGATTTTTGATACAAAGAGTGGCATTATTACTTTAACTATAAACATGGGAGGAGTAAATACTTTCAAGGTTTACAGCAGATACCAGATGGGATATTTACACCATCAATCAAAAAATGTTATGGAATATACCTGGGGGCCCCAATAAACAACACCTATATTCCTTAAAATTACATCAATTTTACAATTCTGAGTATGACTTTATTGTGAGAAAAGATAGAAGAACAGATAACTTTTCAAGATTAGAAAACAAATACCAAAATATGTTTATGTCCATGTCATCAAATGATCACACATTAAAATGAATATGGTCTGCAGGTGAAGATATGATCAAAGAGAATGAAAATCCTTTCTCTGCCTCTGATGCTCTATTCAAGTATGAGAAAAGAATTTTCTCTTGCACTACTTGTACATGCTTGATTCAGTTTGAGGGCTGTCTCTGAGCTGCAGCGCTCTGTCATGAATCAGTAACTATTCCTTATGCCACACAGCAATCACACCACTTTTCCTCATTCTTCCCTGCCATTAATTGCTGTTCTTTGGTACCACTTTGCCTATAATGCTTTATACCTTTCACATGATGGACCTATTCATTAGTCTGCCTGAAATACATTTGATACCTATTCTGGAGCCCATAACACCTTAGACCTTGTTTCTAAGCACTGATACAAACTCTGATTAGTACCTAAAACACCAGGATAATTTTCCAGCCATCCCCTCCCCTCACCACTTCGTCTGATGAGTCTGAGATTTGTGAATAGCTCTGAAGGTTGAAAATATTTGGTCTTTCTCTTGTTTTCACTGTATGCTGTACCCATGGCATAAAAAGACACTTTCCATTTTCCAAGAGATCCCAAGCCTCCAACGGCAAGAAGACAGTGTAGGTGGAAAGGAATTTAGGTATATTAGCAACTGGGGAAACTTCTTGAACAGATGCAATATGTGCAGGGAAGGACAGATGACTGAATCTTAACAGTAACAGCGACTGGCTACTGGCACAGAAATCAAAAAGATTTTAGAACAGAAAGCAGAGGAAAGCCAACAGGCAGGGAAAAGCTCCTGGTTCAGACTGACATGCCACTGAGGCATATGCAATTAATACTTAATATGCCCCAGAAAAGGCTGGAGTGTGTTTGCGCATGCATGTGTGTGTGTGTGTGTGTCTAATAAAAGGTACAATCAGGGTAAATAAGAAAGAGTAATTAAAAAACCTTTAATTTGTTAGCACATCCTTAAGCAAAATTTCCCAGTGCCTCTACACCAATGCTAGGAACATAAAATCAAGACAAAGGGATGAAGACCAGTCACCAATGAACCGCCCCAAAATAATACACATATCCAAAACCTAGTGAAAGGAGAATAATCAGTAGGACAGAGCATTTGTCTTACAGCTTTGTAAGAATGGCAGTCCCGGACATACAGCAAAAGGGTACAATGTAAGGGATGACACAAAATGCAACAGCATAAAACTATTACAGGAAAAAGGAAGTGTGATGGAATCTGTGGGTAAGAAACTTCAGTTTCATAATAAAAAATGTAATACCAGGTTTACCCTGCTGACCGCCTGATCAAGGGGACAATACCAATGTCATGTGAGATTAGAGAAACCACACAAAGACTGGATCGAAGTCTCATCAAAGAGAGATATAGAGAGCACATTTTTGGATATGATAAAGGACTTTTGGAACAATAAATCTTTGAATCTTTAGTGATGCACAGGGTCAGTTCAAAGTTATTAGTAGAGTTGCTCTATATAGCTCTAGGAGCTCCATAGGCCACAATGCAATAGCATTTAGCCTTATTGTGTGAGAGATCAGGGCAAGCAAATCCAAACCAAAAGATGTCAATTTAAAGAGAGGCAACTACCTGAAAGTTACCAAAAGCAATTAACCGCCCCCCCCACCAACCATACAACCTCGAAACCAAGAAAAAAGGAAAAACCCTTAACAAACAAAACAAGCCCCTAGAAAACAGAAAAAAACCACTCCTTGAAGTAGTATCTCTAAAAGCAAGTTCCTCAAAAGGATTCAGAAGAATATTTAGAAATATTGCATTAGCTAATCAGGTAAAATAATGTCACAATTAGAAAAATCAACTGTACGCCACCCACACCCAAAAACCCAACCCCCAAAAAATGAAAATACACCATCATCACCCTCCACCAAGAAACCGTACAACATTTAAGAAAATTCAAAATAAACACCCCTGCATGAATCTGTAGGGAACTTAAATACACTGTCATAGAGAAAATGTTAGTATTTAAGAAATCGAGTTTACACAAATGGGCAAGAACAAATACATAAAAATGGCAGATTGGATATAAACAGGAAATAAAGGGGCTGATAAGGTGTTTTTTATGACCTCCCTGCAGAATACATTGAAAATGATAATAGAAATTTTTGACTAAATCAAAAGCACAAAGCCAAATACGATGTTAGGGCAACTGCTTCCTAATAGAGGTGTAAAGACGGAATTTGGGAATTACTGTACAGAGAAAAGGATTTCAATGAGTTCTTTATATCAGCTTTAATGGATGAGAATTTTAATGGCATTTATTCTACACACAGTGCATTCTTTAAAGCTGGCTCCAAAACAGTTTGGAAAAAATATGTAAAATCAGATAAGGCAGACAAAGGACACTCAGTATATTATCAGGAATTATAGCATTTACCAAGAGCCTCCTTTAGAAACTTGGATGTAAAAAAAACCCTAGCAACCCCAAGCCCAAACAAAACCCAAAAAATCAGCATTCAATTTCCTTAGAAAGAAACAGAAACTCGTTTTGTCCTAAAGCAAATACCTCATGGTGGCTGCCATTCTTTATTAACAATAGCTTTTTCCAGACATATCTCTGCCATGTGTAGTTTTATAATTTAGTTGTATAGTTTTGGCTCACACTTTCTGGGGTTTCTTTTTGTTTGTTGTTGTTTAGGGTTTTTGTTTGTGTTTTTTTTTTTAAATTTGTTTTTTGGTGGGGTTTTTTTGGTATTTAGATTTGCTTTTTTTTTGGTAGATTGCACTCTACAAGTTCAAAATTCCTAAGCTTTCTGGTCAACAAGGAAGTCCTAAGTGAACTCTACTGCACCAGATTTGGAATAGGATGCTAAGATTTCAAGAGGCACTGAACTTTCTGGTTTATTTAATTTGGCTCTGTCACTATTTGCATCTGCATTGTGTCTTGTCATGCAGCTTTATTCTAGTTAAAGCACTTAAAAATAACCCTGTTGCTTCTTCCTCACAGTAACTACCACTAAAAACAGAATTATCAGTAAAGGTTTTCTCTCACATGAATTCAGTGAACAGCACTCAGTGTTACCTCTTGGTATTTATTATTCTTATCACTGAAATTACTTAGAGCAGTCATCTTTGAAGAAAGAGTTGAAAGCAAAGCAGGAGATTTAAAATTTCCAACAGACAGGAGATGTCTGGAGAGTATAAGAAGTAAACTGAAGGTCTTGAACAAAATTGTGCATAACATGAAGGGAAATATTTTTTAAGTGTAAACAACATCCAGTAGAGATACAAAACAAGTAGGCCTCCACATATAGAATTATACAGTACTCAGTTTATGTCACCTTGCACTAGGTCAAATATTGTAAATTGTGTTGATAAATTAATCCTACCTCCATAGGTACTTGAAAACACCCTCCATTCTGTTGTCCATTTCTATTTGCTTTATGAGATTTTTTTTTAACCACACCACAATTTATCAACTGCTCTCACATTCAACAGTCATACAATGTAATATTCTTATTGGGTTGAAAAAAAGTATTTTAATATCTTTTTCTCTCTCCCTAAAACTACACAGAAGTTTTTAAAGGATTCACAATTCACAACAGCCGAGAATATCTTGGAAGCCTTATGCAGGAGAGGCATTGTCTTATTATGAACAACAGCATTAAACTGTACTACACAAAAGTATACAATATTTATACACATACTTCAAGGTTAGTGAGATTTTAACCTCATATTGATGAAAGCCACACTAAATTTCTGAGGTTTTTAGACCAACTTGCAGTGGTAAACCAGCAGTTCTGCCAAGAACAACTTCTAAATATTATCTCTGGAATCAGTTCATTCTTTCATGTCCTAAGCCGAGGCAAAAAATAGTAGTGGCAAACAAGGTACAGTAGATCCTATCTGAACTAATTTTTTTCTCCACAGAATTTCACATTGTAATTTTCTTTTATGTTTTAACTGTTGTTAACATTATGGAAAATGTGAAAATATAAAATCAAAAAAGAGGAAATCTGGTTATGTGTTTATTTACATGAATCATAACAATCAATAATCCCCTGGAAATAAGTGGGATTCCATTCCCAATTTAAAACCAGATTTAGAAAAATGTCACTTTTGAATGCCTTTTTTGAAAACACTTCCCCCCTTCTTGAGTTTTAAGAAAACTTCTCAACTGTTTCATGTTAATGTTATTTTTGAGATTTCTTCTAAACTATCTTATAACAAAGATATACAGAATCATTTTATCTTCTCTTTGTATCATCTTATCTTTAACTCTGTTACTACAATTAGACACTGAACTATTTTTAAGCAGTTTCACTGAAATTTTCCAGCCCATTACATTAATCACACAAATACTGAATAACAGATCAGCTGGGGATGTCCTCTCTTTGCTGTCTTCAAGATTATGTCTGTATATTAATTCTCTTTGAAGAGAGAGAGACTTGTAAAAGAAATTGGAAAGAATTGTTGTAAGGCACTTTCATTTCACCAGAAGTGTATGAGGAATTTCTTGCATTAATAAATCATGTCAAATTTCCTTGCATGCTTGAGGTAGAGAAGTGTCAAATCCAAATGCCATCTCCTTCATGTCATGCCTTACTGTGACAACTCTAGATAGGGCTATTTTACAGCATCACACACTATGAAAAATATTCTGTACTTTCAGAATGGAAATGAATGCTTTTATAAAACCATACCTTCATTGTTAAGTGCAAAACCCACATATTCATTGCTATTTATCAACATTTCCTTAAAGACACTGCCAGCCCAAAATTTTAAAAATACACATGGAACTATAAATAGATATATATATAAGGCTATACATATACTATATATACGTACACTACATATACACTAAAACTATAAATGCGCTTGTTACTCCTTTAGAAGTGCACTGTAACTATTTAATGTACTAAAACTTTGTTTTTAAACCATAATAATTCATCAGAACCCATTGTGCTACTCTGACTTATAAAAGGATAAAACAACACCTGCCCAAAGAGCTCTGATCTGGCCTTTGATATCAATTGGTTACCTCAAAGTTACACCTTTCATAAGCATGTATTTTAAAAGTTTCATATGACATGGAGAACACCTTTGCGTTTACTCAAGAGTCATTTCCAGTTCCAGTGCATGTTCATTCACAGGTTTTGTGTTACCCTCCTTTGTCTGGACTACCACAGGAATCTGTCAAAGGTGTACAGCTACCCATGCACAGATCGGGGACACAGGCAATTCCAACAAGATGTATCCAGTTGCCTGGACTGCTAATCACTCTCAAAGCTCCCACTGACTTCCCTGGAAGCTGATAGAAATAAGACATTGCCAGTAGGGGCTAAAAACTTGTACAGTTCTTTATTCTCAGGCATGGCAAACAAAACCAGTGTGCATGAACAAGTTAAGAGCAAGCCATTCGAGGCAGTGATAATGACTGTTTTGTTATTCTTGATGAAAAGTAAAAAAAAACCCGTCAGATTACTGAACCTGATCAGCTGGATCGTATCTGTGTTGGCTTCAGTGATTTTAATATAACTACATAGTTAAATGTCCAGAGAGAACCCATTTCCAAAATCACAAAGTTATTAAAAACAAGATGGATGAAAAAAAATTACCTTTATAATTTTCTGCTGCCAAAAGCTTATGAGCTAAAATTATATTCTGTGGGTTTCTCATCTTAAGTAGAAAGCACATTTTGGGCATAAAGAATTCAGCTCAAGGTGAGTCTCTGCTGCTTTATGTACATTGGACAGTAGCTTTTTAATTAAAAGAAAGCTATGTGCAGAGCAAATTGCATGAGCAAGAGCATGAGATGTTAATCTAGATTTTAATGTGAAATACCGCTGGCTTAAAGAAAGGCCAACTAAATCACAGACACAGAATAAGAAACTTCAAAATTATTCAAATAATAAAATGTCAAACAGAATTTAAATATTTTTTTTCAGTTGCATTCAAGAGATATTAATTGAACCTTCCCTTAAGTATAGGGAGAATATAGATTACTGAGAAAATTACTTTTCTAAATTGCTACAATTTTCAGTGTTTCATTACACTAACCCTGAGAAATGCCTTGTAAGCTTTCAGTTCTGCCGTTTGCTTTACTTTGATAGACATGTGAGTATCTCCCTCTAGTGGTTTTCAGAACAATAATGTTGATCAGAACCCCCTTCAGTCACACATTTAATGCTTTTTAGCTCAGCAGTTCTCTTGCAGACATGTCACTAGCACAGTAACTCATGACACAGTCCCACACCATCAAATGAAATTTCCAGTCTAATTTCCAAGGCTTTCATTGTAAACCCCAGAGTCTGCATTTGGTCAATATACAGCAACTTATGTAGTTAATTAGAAGAAAAAACCCACCCTCCACTGTAATCAGACAATATGTTTAGGTTGCCAAAAAATAAGAAGTAAAAATTATTATTTTACTGAATTCCTAGTTTAACCAAATTGATGCATACTATTATCTTCCATCATTAACTGTTGTGTTCATTTGAATGCAGTGAAAACTCCTTACTCTCCTCAATAGCAGCACTCATACACAGCATTCATCCTATGCTACCCATAAGTAAAGCTTTATTTCCACAGGTAGACTGTCTTTTCTATTTGCTTTGTATCTTTATTTGTCTCTGTGAAAAAAAATTTCTTCTTCTGTTCATTTTAACAAGGACGAGGGAAAAATGCTTGTAAGTGAAGGATATGGACTCATCTGGTACATGTGTAATCTCAAAGAGCCAACCATATAAACCCAACAGGTTCCCTTGTCTTTGTATGTTCTATGGGAGAGGCCCTTGTGTTTATTAATTGTGATTTATAAGGCTCCAGACAGGTTTTTTTTCAATATTTAATTTCCCTTAATATTGCAATAGTAATTTGCTCCAGATTGTTCCTTTTGAGACTCACTTCATTCTGTTTTCTTTTGTATGCTCAGTAAGTAAAAAAGTCTGCTAATTTTTTAAGCCAAGAACAAAACAAAAAATTAGAGAAAGTAACTGACCATCCACACCACATGAAAACTTGCAGAAAAATGAAGATAGGAGCGGACGTCATGGCAGAGGCACGACTCGTTGTGCATATAGGCTGATCCTATTAATAACGGGCAAAGTAGCAAGTAGAGGAAAGGAAAGAAAACACAGAAAAAAAGACATACAAGATGAGATATCATGCAGATTGCTGGCAGTTAGCAGAGTTAATGTGAAAGCATCCACCCAAGAGCAAGAGATTCACAGCAAATTTTGCAAATAAACTTAACCAAAACAATCCACTGTTACAAAACACATGACTTACACACTGATCAGCACATCAAGCTAGTGAGCAAGAGTTGTACTTTCACACACAATCATATCAGGATGGTTTAGATTATTTGCAATGGCTGGATAGCTTTTGGATGGTTTTTCAACTTTATTTAATCTTTGTTGGCCAGTAAGAAGACTTCCTTTTTAAAAGAAAATTTGGTTACTAGAAAAACACATTGAATACCAATTCCCTGGACTTTTTTTAACACTACTGACATCTCGGTAATTGCGCCTCATTACAAGAAAAGCAGAGAACATACTGGAACAAATTTTGGTATACAGCAGTTATAGCCAACTAAGTGCAGTGGTTTGTGACAATCTTTCCACTGCAGAAATTGCAGAAACTGAATGAGGCATTAAAAAGACGTTTTTAAAGTATTTACTGTATCTAATACAAGGCACTTCCTTTTTCAGCCCTTTTTGTCTTGAAATTTATTCTGAACAACTTGAATTCAGAATAATCTGTTTCATACCTTTGAAAGGTAATATAGAAAGAATATTAAAAATAATTTAGATATGCTGCACAGTTGTAATTTTTCTCTTTCGAAACGTATGCATTCAATACAGAAGTACTAAACAGCATAGTTTTGATGATTTCAGTAAAGCAATGCACTTTTATACCTGCTAAGAACATGACCTAAGGGCAGTACAATTTGCTGAATTTGAAACATCCTAAACCACATATAACATTTTTAATAATTTAGCAATATTTAAATAAAAATTTAGAAATATTATTATAAAAATAATACTTCTAAGCCAAGATTATCGTCTACTTGTGCAAGCCATTGAAAATTGCATTTCACAGCACCATACAGAGACCAACAGTTTTATGCTCACTGATGAGGGAATCATGTGTGAAAGTGCAATGGTTATAGGAAAGGCAGATAAGAAAGCAGCAGTTAATTTTATGTTAACTGAAATAGAGTGGCTATGGTCTAGAGTGAACAGTATGTTTAGTGATAAGAAGGTTACCAGGCACCAAGGTACATTTAAACACAGTTTTCACTGATCATCTAAAGCTGCTCTACAATTGTTTCTAAAGATGGTCCTAAGTGTCAATTTTACCTGTTTGGCTTCATCAAAACAGATTTCGGGACCTTTTCTGTATCTAGGTTGTTTGACCATTTCACATGGATTTGGCCCTTCATCTGTTTTTCTGGTTAAGGAGTGTGACTGTTTTCCATGCACTGTACATGAGCAGGATCAACAACATTCTGTTTGTATTTTTGTGGCAGGAGAGAAGATTTATCCTAATTCAGATTGTACTGAAATAAACATCAGTATTCACAGTTTCTTGTTTAAATTCAAGAAAACAAACCCAACCATTTAGATAAATCAAAGTGAAATACCTACTTTTTACACTGTTATAATCAAGAAAACAAACTTTCTGCCAGACTTTTTAGAATATTTTCAGAACCATAAACAGAAATAAAAGATTAGTTCTTTTAACATTTTCTGTATTGCTTTTATTATCATTACACAAATATTGCAGAAAATATTTCACAAAGCAGTAAACTTTCAGTGGTGTTATATTAGTTATAGTTATAACTAAACAATAATCAGCTAACCTATAGTTTATGTTACCACTGAGTTACCCCGCTATAATGAAGATACACAGTAAAAGCAATGAAACTTGTTTGGAAAAGTAATGGCATATGCAGGTTGAACATAGCAGTGGAAGCCTATAAAAACTACTGGTTCTACTATGTGTACACTTATATTACCCCAAATATCATAGAAAAGATCATGCCACTGTAGGCATGTAGTAAATGACAGGAGAACTAATGAGATCCCATTAGCATTTCAGTGATGAAGGCAGACAGAGAAAATGCTGTCCATACTAACATCAGGAGAGAAGGGGGAGCAGTGACACGCTATTAATTAGCTAACTGCAAATGGGAGGTACCACTTTAGCTCACATCTCTGAAATCTGTAATTGCTGGTGATTAGATGTAAACACTGTACTTCACATGTGCCACTGGCTAACGAGGGGCACAAGTCATTGCAGCAGACTTGAAAGACCAGGATATGGCAAACTGCAAAACAGCCTTCTGGTGAAAGCTGCTTATGTTACTATTCAGTATGTTAAGCTTTTTTTATTCCACTGCAGGTAGTGCACATATTAAAGCTATTAAAATAATCGAGTACCAGAACTTATCTTAGTAGCTCTAATTTACACTTGAAGCAATCCTATTCATGCACTACCGTGGAGTAGTACGGCAGCTTCAGGGCAACAAGTGGAGAGGCCAAAGGGAAGAGAAGGCAAGATGATGGGGAATTTGTTTCTACAGATCTGCATCTGCCTTCATTCAGATGTTATCAGAGTCATCTCCCTTTTTCTCTGCAGTGGCTCAACTGAAAGGGAAGTTGAAACACAAAAATATTCTAAGAGACTGTGCATAAGCAAAGCTGTACCAGCCAAAAGGACGCAAAGTGTAATAATAATCACCTAAATAGCACCCAAAGGTCATTTTGCCTGCTTGGGTGATGTTATGCTACATCTGCATTTCACTATGTGCCTTAGTCACAGAAAAGAGAGAATAGTTCAGTAATGCATAGTTGAATTAAAAAAAAATATAGTTCCTTTAGTCAATATAAGCCCACCCAGCTGCTCTGGCTGCCATTTGAGGTCATTTACTGCTTTCTAGAAGTTTTGGGCTTCACAGAGAAATGCAAGTCATGTGCCCTTTTCCCATCCATCATGCTTCATTTTCTATAGTGAGTGCTGTCTATAAATTCAGACAGTGGAAACAGCTAATGAAAGTGTCATGGACTGAAGCCAATTAGAATATTAGGCTATGTTTACATAGTTCTGTCATGACACTCCAATGTAACTTCCTTTTCAGCCCAAGCGTAGATGGAATTCCGGTTTTATTAATGTGGCAATGAATGCATTGCTTGTGCCAAAGAAACACAGTCATCTGTACTACCATCTGCTTTTCTTCCAGAAGTGGGGGAGGCTGTCTCAACTAACTTCCTGACATGGACAGAGGTATTACTAATTGTTTTCCCTGTTCTGTCACAGTAATCCAAATTATGGTTTGATTTACCATCTCTGGCATGATGTCCTCGCACCTATGTAGAAGAGAATGGCTGAGGTGAATTTCTACTGACCTAGAATATGTACGTTGGTTGTACGTGTTTCCATCACCATCACCTACAGGTATCTACTGCAGGGAACAGGCTAAAGCAAAGAGATTGGCATGGAGGTGGTTGCAAATTAAAACAGTCTTTCACATGCTTTTAACTTCAGTACTTATGTTGCAAGAACTCTGCCTAGCATGTAAGTAATCTATGTCTCTAGCCAGCTCTGAAGAAATTCTATGCAGCTGGATGAAGTCTAGCCTTTGATGGCTAATGCAGTTTCCACAAGTAAGCTCTTGTCTTTGAGCGCACACTAAAGTGCCTTCATCAACTAACCATCAGTGCAGCATCTCAGCTTTTCATGACCAAACACTCCTGTCCTGCCCTTTTTGTGTTATTTCTCTAGACAGACATACCCTTGTCTTTTCTAAAGGTTGAATAAACCCAGGACACTCAGACTTTCCTTGCCTGTGCTCTCAGATGCTAACCTCCTTGGTGGCCCTTCAACAGACTTCCTCCTGTGTGACAGTGTGGTCCTGGGAAGCACACAGCACTCCAGATGTACTCTCACCAGTGCTGAAGAGATGGGATGGATCAGTTTTCCCAATCTGCTGACTACACCCTTGCTATCATAGCCTGAGATGTGACCAGCCCACTTTACTGCAAGGCACAGTGCTAACTCACGGTCAACTTCTTGCCCACTATGAACCTCCAGCTGTTTTCTGCAAATCTCTTTCCATCCCCAGCCTGTCCAGCTGTGTGCAATTATTCTGTCCTGGGCCCAAAACTTTGCATTTGCTTTTTTGAAACTTCACTAAGTTCCTGCGAGCCCATTTCTGTCTAAATTCTCACAAATAACAGCTTTGCTCTCTACCTCAATGACTGCTGCTTCACATGATTTGTGATGATATCCACGAATACCTGATACTTCAAGTATTCCAGTGGTAACCATGCTAATAACGTAGATAAGTCGGTCATTTCTCCCCAAATATATTCCAGTACACCATAGCCAGAAATCAATTCACACTACTAAATAACATGATTTTTAAAGGATACCCGGCTTCTCCGCTTGCATCAGTGGCTTTGGGTCACAGGAACGGCACAGCAGTTGGCTGTCACTAATAATGAACACTAGATTGGTGTTTGAAATCTTCTCTGCATGATAAAGTCTGGAAAAAAGCCAACAAAAACCTATGTCTAAATGAAGCAAAGAAAACCATATTTGAGGACACCCAGTATCAGAATAAAATAATCCAGCTTCACAGATTTAGTCTGCCTCCTACTGTTTATCATTTTCATTAACAAACAGTAATAAACATTTATAACAAATTTTGTAATCTCTGACATTTCCATCATACCCTCTTTCAAATAGACTTGTTAGTGGAAAAAAATGGAAAAGAGCATAAAATGACTTTAATTGAGTTAATTGCTAGCTCTGTACTGCTACCACAGTAGCTGTACTGAGAAATAACATCAGTTCAGCATCAATTAACACTGAAAAAAACCCCAACCACAAAAACAAACAAACAAAACCCCAACACATAAACCTGTCTGTGAGAAGGGCAAGAGAGAAGCATAGGGTATGCATGTCGTGTATTGGATGTGTATTTGTTGTATTTTTATGTCCATATAGTTCTCAAAATGTCTTTAAGTTAGGTCATTTTCAGTTTATAAATAAACCCAACATATACTAGTAACACGGAGGAGGAAGTATGGAAGTGAAAAAAATGTCTGCGTCTTCACCATTCTGTAAAGCTCTCTCTCTTTCTTTCCTGGGTGAAATATTGTCTTTTTTTTGTTTGAAATCTGGCTGTTAATTCTAATTTCTAAGGTATTCTCAGAAGCTCAAAATGTATGCAAAACCCCCGCAGGCTCTTGTATGAAACAGAGATCTAGGTCCAAGATGCTATGTTTTGAAGTATACAATTTTTTCACATGTTATTAAATATCACCTTCAATAGGGCTCCTTATGGTGTCTGGAGAGTAATTCTTTTAATAAAAAAAGTAGAATAGCTTCATTTGCCTTATGAGACTCACGGTTCTTAAATCATGAGCACTATCAGCTAGAAGGTAAATTAGAAGATAAATTGCACAATCTTCTTGACCATCAAAAATTCTGATGCATAACCAGACTAAAGGAAATCATATCTCTTGTAGAATGCTTTTAAGTTGACATAACAAATTTAAAGAAAACAAATTATGACAGAGATAAAAATACAATTTTCATGGAGCAGAGACCATAAAACAAAAAACTGACTAAAGCATTTCTACAATTCTTTAATGATTAAAACTAAAATTAATTTTAAACACATAAAAAGAGAATGCAATTTGCCTGCCTATATTCTTCTCTGTCCTACTTATGTAAGTTTGGTGAAATTAATCCAAAATTTTGCTTCTTATAACAGTGTCCTTCTCTTTTGTAAAAATAAATAAAAATCCTAAAGTTATTACTTATATGGAAGAAATTTTACCTGGAGCAGTTTATACAGTCTACAATCCCACCAAAGGATTTATCATTGTTTTCAAAGAAATATTGAGTTTGCTCAGTGATACAGCTTGTTTTAGGCAGGGCAGCACCGAAATCATCATCTTCCATATCAGCTGATATAAAATAAATAAATAAATAAATTAATAAACAAACAAACCAATGCCATTTTTAAGTCACAGACATAATGGAGAGACCCAAATATGTCCCCTGGCCTAGATTATTACCTTCTACTTCACTCAAAGTTGACTCTTTAACATTCTCTTGACTTACCTGCTTCAAGGAACCGTGGAAAAGTCAGGCTCAAAAACAGCTGCTGTAAGATAGACCTGAACACAGAAAGACAATATATATATTTTTAAAGGCTCTTTTTCTTCTTTGTATTTTAATGGATACTTAAAGACTACTCAGATATAAGTTATTAACAACAAATTTTTTTATGCTTTTGCCAGTTATCAAAGCTGTGGTTTTTTAAGCCTTACAGGTTGACTCTGTTTTGGTTTTTTTCCCCCCCACATTCTCACAGGTCTTTCACACCAATCTTTTATTCTACTCTTCAGATTTGCTATAATATGTGCCCACATCTCACATAATGGAAATATTATCACGCCATCCATGCCCTCCTTTTATACCTCTGTGGGAGGTGGAAGAGGCATGTTGGCATTTCTCAAACATTTAACCAACTGGAACTCCTTTTTAACACACTCAGGGAAAATGCTCCTGCTTTAGATACTTTACACTGGTTAAGGTTTATGAAATTTCTGAGAAGGGGATCAACACTGGAATACTCTAACTAGGTTATAAAAACCATTACTGTAACAGTTGACTTTTAAAATCATCTCTATTCTTGCTCTTGAGGTGTGGACTACCTTTTCTTCCCATATGCTACCAAAATACTTCAGCTTAAAGGGCTCCATTTATTTAATTGTTTTTCTTCACTGATGATGGCATTTTTTCTGATTTTATTTACTTAAAGCAAGTACCAGTTTGCCACACACACACAGCCCCTTTCTCCTCTACCAGCCTGTCAAAACTGGAACTGAAACAGGTATATTCTTTGACTCCCTGCTTCTCCTTAACCTTTCTAAGTTGTATTTTCCAGTTGTCAAGTTTTAGGCTTGCTTCTACCCACAAATATGACCCAATCTCTTCTCATCTCATTCTGTTCTAACATTTGTTCTGCAGAGAGAAGGGACTGTATAACTTCATTCAACCTCAAAGTTTTTTTCTTCCTTTTCTAGAGTGATTCCTGTGTAAAGAAACTGAGTATGCCTGTCACCTTTCCCATGGAGGCATTCCCTGAAGGCATTCTGGATTCACACCCACAACTTTGTGCTTTGAATTATCAGAGGGACAGCGCACAGCAATTATGGATCAGAAGAGACCTGATGCTGTTCAATAGTGATGCAATTTGCTGACAGAAAACAGTAATCCTTTGCAATGGCTTACCACAGAATTTACAGGGAACTGAACAAAAAAGGCATCCTGGGAAAACGAAATCTCCTGACTTAAAGGAGCATGAAGGAGAAATGATACTCACTGTCTTAACTAAATGCTGATGCATCCCATATAAATTTTGAAAATGATCGCTCACACCTTTATCCCACATTTTTTGCCTGAAACACTATAGCTTTCTTTAATAACCTGTTTTTTCTTATTTCCCTGTACTTGCTTTTGCCAGGTGCCTCACTGAACCCATTTTTTGTCATCCCTTTTCACTTTGCTTGTTTAATGGCCTTCTCTGCCTGCTTCTGACCCAGATTCCATTAAAAACATGACCATAGTAAAGTACTTTAATGCTGTGCTTTCAAGTTAAACATCAAAAAAAATAAACCTCAGGTCTAAATTGAGGCCAGACCACTGAGTCTGATTTGAACACTGATAAACTGAAGTTTCTCTGTTTGAAAAGAACTAAAGTTTCTCTTCTGGATTATTGCCCGTCTTCAATTTTTGAGGTTTGCTGTTGTCCAAGAAAACCAAGATTATTGCTCTTCCTGTTAACTAAATGTAACCAACAATAAAACCCAACATACAGTCTTCATAGTGCTTCTGTGAGAAAGTTACTGTAAGTTATTTCAGCTGCTACATATTTTAACTCTTAGCTTTGTAAATCAGGTAATTTATTCCAGCTTAGTAATTATTATTATAAAAAAAAAAAAAAAAACAGCTTTAGAAAAAGGACCAGTCTCCAAGGGTGCAACTCATGCCATTGCAAAAGTACCACATCGATCCCAATTACCTATCCCAATGTGGTGCTGAGGGAAGCAGCTGATATGGGTGCCAGTCTACATGGCTCTGAAACAGATAAAATACCTCACCTGAATACTGTGTGAGCTCCAGAGTCCTCAGCACAGAAAAACATGGACCTGTCTCCCAGGAGACCTTTCAGTACTTAAAGGGGGCTCTTAAGAAAGATGAGGACAAACTTTATAGCAGGGCCTGTTCCAGTAGGACAGGAGGCGGTAGTTTTAAACTAAAAGAGGGCAGATTCAGACTAGATACAAGGAAGATATTTTTTACAATGAGGATGGTGAAACACTGGCACAGGTTGCCCAGAGAGGTGGAGATGCCTCATCTCTGAGAACATTCAAGGTCAGGTGGGACGGGGCTCTGAGCAGCCTCATCTAGCTGAAGATGTGCCCGCCCATCGTAGAGGAAGTTGGAATGGACGACCTTTAAAGATCCCTTCCAACCCAAACGATTTTATGATTCATGTGTTTTGTAAAATGATTCACTGAAAAGCAAACACTAATTTTCTGAAGACTTCTTGCTAGAAAAAGGCAAAGATGATATTCTGAAATAGGGAACCAAGTGATCAATAACTTGAAGTGTGGTAATTTAGACTTCACAACTGCCCATCATACTCAGACCATTAATCCAAACTCTGCTTCCTGAAGCTGATTTTGTAGTCAGAACACACAATCACAAAACCTGGCAAGAGAGCTTTGAACAAACTGTTGACAAAACAGTCATGTTTGGAGATACACCTAAGAATTTTCATTATGAGAAACTGCAGAAACAAAGGGTCCAGAGCACTTTTATGGAGGAAAAAAACCCCAAGCCAAATAGAGTTTCAGTCCACTGAATAATTATAGTTTAGACATAGAGATTTCCTACACACTTGTACTTACCAGGCTGCTGCTGAAGCCCACCATCCAAGTTGTAAAATATCTGTTATTGTAGGCTGGGAAAAAAAACCAAAAGAGATTATTTTATTTGTATAAACACCTGCAGACTTTTAATGAAATGTCAGCCACTGCACATGGGACTACTGACCACATAAGCAGAACGAAGTCCAGCTCCTTGCTTTGGTTCTTCTTCGGGATCACAGACTGACTGATAGTCATACGACTTGTTAAAGGCATACAGGGACATGTTAATCAGGTTTCGCATCAGGCCAGGATCAATTTCACCAAAGAATCTTCCAATCTGAGAGGGGACAATACAGAGAGATAAGGTAAAACATTTCCAAATATTTTTCTCGTAACAAAGTGCACAGTTCTAAATTCCCCAATTAGACAATAACTGTTAAATGCAGTATCAATGTGACCCTGCCAGCAAGAAGAGCAAGAGAATATAAGAAGGTGTGTGGATAACATACTACTTGTCCTCACCATCTTAAGTCCATCGGCAGCCTACCAGCCTAATCGCAAAGCGCAAAGAATGCAACTTGGCAGAAGTTAGGCATCTTCATCTGTAAAGAAAACTGTAAAAAAAACTAACAAATCCCCTAGAATTTCTGATCCAGCAATATTTTTGTGATTCAGAAATGTTATCTTTAGGTTAAGTTGAGAGTGAAATGATTCTTTTTTTCTCTTAAAACTTCTTCCTATTGGTTTTCATGTTCTGTTCATAAAGAATATATACATACCTGTTGTGTATATTCATCTCGATTGGACATCAGAAGAAATCCACCATCATCAAGGATAACACAGTCCACATGCTATTGTAAGAAAGTGAAATATGTTTTACAGGAAAGATTTGTCAATAGAACACACTGTAAGAAACTACTTTTTTTTCAAGACATCAGAAGTATCTTCAAATCACAAACCCATAGCCAAGGGCCAATTTTAAGTTACACTAATTAGCATTATCGGTATAATAAGAGTTTGAACAGATCAAAGGCTTATTTGTGGCTTAATTTCATAAAAGTTGTTTTGCAAATTCTTATTTGCTCAATACTTTGTAAGTTCCAAGAGTACTATATCCTTATTAAATCTGATTATAATTGGACCTCAGTTCATAATAAGGGGCTACAACTTCTCGTGTGCTTCAGCCATGCTTAAAGTCCTTTTCCATTTGCAGATTTCGATGGTAAAAATCTTAAGGGCAGGCTCCCTGCTAGCTAGACATGATAATTTTCACTTGCCAAGGACTGTAGTGGGATTATTCCAGGTGTCAGGCGCAGGAATGGGAAACCCACTAGTTCCATATGCTTTGCACTTCGTAAAAGATCCTTGCAGCCAGAGACTGAAGAGATAGCAGTGAGATCAAATAGATAACCTCCCACAGTACCCTTGCTGCTGCAATTCTTGCATTTAATGATCTTCACATTCCTCAAAAGAACTCAGAAGACCTGAGCAGAGGAAAGTTTTTAAGCACATGGCAAAACCTGATATGGTGACAGTCCCGGGATCTGTGCTCTCCTGAGTGCTAGCAGTTATGGGGTCGCCTAATCCTGAATGTGCTGGGAACCGATGACCGTGGAAAGGCATATAATGGACTATGGTGCTTCTAAGTTCGCATTTACCCTTCTCTGAGGTACTCTTCCTTTTTTAGAATTTAAAAAAAATACTCTTTTTTTCCTCAGGATTTGTCTCTTGTTTTGCAAATTAGTCATATTTTTATCACATTTTTCTTCACATCATTCTCTATTGCTTTTCTTGTATTTTTTCTTTACACTTGTTCTCATAACTTCATCACCATAACCACTTCACCTGATTTTTATGCCCTCTTTTTCCCCTCCCCTCCTAACCTTCATCTTTCTCAAGACACAAACAACTAAGCCCTGTTTTCTGTAACATTAACACTCAGTAATAGTAATAGAATCTGTTTAAGATAGATCTAAAGAGAATGAGTGAATTTTCATACTCTGTCAGATATTAATAAACTGAACATATTCTTACCATGCTATTTCTTTCACAGCCACAGATTTCACTGTTGCACTAAAAAAGAGAAGTATGGTAATCTTCACAAAAATGTTACAAAATAAACTGTATTGTGCAGTTCATCATTCAAGGCAAGAACAAGTGATTCTATTTTCAATATCTGTTTATAAACTTAAATTTTGAATGTGTGTCGTTTATCACAAATATCTCTCTGATCAACCTGTATTCAGTAATCATCAATAGCACCATCTTGACAGACTTTACCAAAGACTCTGATACAGCTCCCTTTACAAGTATGTTCAATATAGATAAATACTTTGGAGGACTGGTCAGAATGTCAGTGTTGTGAACATAAAGTAAAACAAAAAGAATAGGAGCATTTCCATGTGTTTGGGGTTTGGAAGGAAAGCCTTCAAAAGTCTCTTTTTGACCATGAAAAGCTTCACCAGTCTCAAAGCATGGGGATCCTATGTGATAAAGGAAGCCCATCAACCCCGCTAGCTTTCATGGCTTTGATTCCTAATATGTTTTTCTCATGCTCTTGCAACATGTGTACACATACACACATAACTGTCCTGAGCAAAACAACTACCAGGTAATGCTGGAGTCATCAGCATTCTGTCTGAAATATTCATCCTCCTTTCCATTTTTCACTTATGTATTTTGTCCTTAACTCTTCTGACACTTAGGCTATGGATTTGCCTACCCATTGATCTACAGTTCCAATATCTAAATCAGCCAGGGTCTGTTATTGATTCCCTAAACATACAACCAACCAAGCAATATTGCCTCATCCAGTAAGAAGCTTATGTTCTATAAGTTTCTTAATGTTGTGCCTTCCCCAATTCACTATCAATTCCATGTTTTCCCTTTCCCATTTACACCTAAGATGTAAACCCATGACAGACGTATTACACATTAGGTGTATGGAATGAGATGGTTAAGCACCTATTTCATTAAGTTCTGCTAAAATGCTGTTATGCTGGTTGCAATATAAATCCTTACTGTTCATACTTACACATCCTCGATATTAAATAAAAACAGATTCACCAGTTCTTTTGCAGATTTTATTCACTGTTAGAGCATAGTCTTACTACTAGCTAGAATATGTCATTTTTCTTTGTCTTTATCCATGTTTTATAATTATGAAAGCAAGACACGTACAAAATACGGCCTATTTCAACATAGATTTATTTTGTGCATTTGGATGATTTAAATACCACAACTACTTGGCAACTATGCATCAGTGTGACTCTGGCACAAAGAGACAGTAAACCTATTTGCATCTGAAGCTTTGAGAAACGCAAATAAAGTTCAAAACAGACTTGGTCAATTGCTTACCAGGCTCTTGATTGTGGTTTTTGTGAAATTTTCCATCCAGCTGGTTGCATCAATTTTTATTCCAACAACTAACAAGAAATACATGAAAGCCTTTTTTAGTAAAATGAAGGAAAAAAAAAGGTAACTATATAATCCTAAAAAAAGGGGAAAGTATAATGACATCTAAATCATTGAACTAGAGAAGAATAAAATATGATTTTTGTTCAGTTGTCTGATCACCAACATTGTTCATGAGACTAATAAATTAAACACTCTGAATCAAATGCAAACAGACTTCTACTAGCAAGATTAAAACTGTCTCAGAGAAAATAATATTGTAAAGTGAAGTTCCTTTGAAATCTCAATTAAATTTCCAATTAACTGTTGAGCAACAACCAAATAACTAAAGTATTTCGAGTTTCAGCACCATTCTATCTTACCTGCTGGCTTCAGAAGCTTCCCATCAATTTCTATTTCCACAGCCTTGCTTACCATAATACCTGATTCATAGCTATTGGCACCGCTTTCTGACAGTATAGAAGAGTAAAAAAAGCAAACAAAAAAAGAAGTTAGGGTAACATAAAAGCCTCTTCCTCTGAAACTTAAGTTAATTATTATTCAAATACCAGAATGATTAAAGAAAATCCTTGTCCAAAAGCACTGACCCAGCTGTAGTACAGATTTATCACCTGTGATAGCTCAGATCACTAACACTGGCATGACTAAGGAATATTCGTGTTTACTTTTCTTCTTTTTGTACCCCATTTGACTGCTTCATAAAGTTACTGTAGCTTTTTCTTCTTCTGCAAACAGAGCCATGAATACCTTTACACATGTGAGCAGCTCTGTTAAAACCAGGATCAGAGCCAAAGATTTTATCCTGATGTTGTCTGTGTATTTTTCAATGCAAGGTATATGACTCCACTCACTAATGCACAATTTCTGCTCTGACAGACTTTAAACTGTTTTCAACACTGCTTAGTATGAAAAGGCAAGTTAAAAATACATTCCCTGGAGCTGTTTGAGGAGCAAAAAACCCTTCAGGGAATTTTGTTAATTGTCGTCTTTATATTTTCCTGAGAAAAAAATGCAATAAAAAATTATGAAATTACAGCAAAGAAAGATCCTATATGTTTAAGAGAGGAGTACGTCCTTTGTGGTAGCACCTGCTTTTAGACAAACTTGAGAAGGTTAATGTTGCTCACATCAATAATGAGCACTTGCTCTTGTGCTTATATAGATTTTAAATGTCACAATATCTCAGACCAACTGGTGAGTAAGTGCAATTGTAAGTAGAATTCAAAAGCAAAGTTTAAACTAATTAGTGGTACAGTGGATGGAGTTATGGACTCTGGACCATTATGCCTGGTCCCCCAAGTCAGTGCTGGGGGTGCTGAATCAGTATACAGAACTCAGTTCTATTAAGACTTTTCGTAGTGTTATTGTCTATGAGTGCAATTTTATTTCACATCCTGTTAAAATAATTCTGCAAAAGTATCTCTGTAAAACAGGGTTTCAATGTACTGAATGAACACCAGTTCTCTGTATGTTTTCACTTAGGTTAATTCTGAACGCACAGGGCCACCAGTGTAGTTGACAAATGATGAAGACCTTGTTTAGTGCCTCCTAGCTTTTCCTTAATGATGGATATTATCCCAAGACTTCTTTCCTTAGGAAGTGGCACATTTGCATCTTTTTCAGTGACCTCATCTGGTATGGGAAACTTCCCCTTACATTGGACTAGCTAGCCCTGACGTTTCCAAAGAGTGATGACTTACTGTTGTAGTATGGGGCTGTGAAAATATAGTTGTCATTATCTAAACTCCTCTTATAGAAGCTGACTTCATAAGTTTCAGCATTTTCCAACCAATCTTCTCCTGCCCTAAATAAAAAAAATAGGGATCAAAAAAAGACATTTCAGAGTCTCATTAATGCTGCACTGCAGGTTGTTTTCTTTTAATTTTTCAGAGTTGGGAAAAATGTGAGATACATTCTTATAGTCCTCAGGCTCTGTCAGCTTTCACTGGATAAAAGACAGGTGTAATCATTAGAAAAACCCAAAACAAACAAACTTGGGGGAAAAAAAGAGAATGATATTCTTGGACCAACACAAATTTAGTCTCATGTTGAGACAAATACAACTGCAACACACAACAAAATCTAAATGAACCTTTACAGTATCATATGCTTTGAGCTTAATCCTAAAATATTTAATATCATTAATAATCCCAAAATAGGAAAGAAACTGACTTGGGGAGTAAAATTCATTGTCATTTTAACATTATAGTGAAACAGAATAACCTAAGGAAATAGATAAATTTGCTATTTACCAGTAGATCTGTACTGGTGCCCTCACTATTCCCAGTCACTCGTGGGGGTGTCTAGTTTATTGTATGTCCAATTTCACATTCCCTTTTTGTCCTCTGATAATGATACATTTTTCTCTCTTGAAGTCCCTGGACCATTTGGTCTGAGCTTAGTCTAAAAAAAAAAAAAAAATCACCTACTACTTGCCAGTATTTGCAGCCTGCCAAACAACTGAATGCTTGGGAGTAACTAGGAATTAGCATGGCACCACTGCTACTAAAAAGGCATTGCTTTCACTGCTACTCTAGGCTGATTAGAAACCTGGATTACAAGGGCCTGTCACGAAAATAATGTAACAGATGAGTTTCAAGGAATGACACAGGTAAAATCTAAGAAAAACAAGACATTCCAAGTAATTTCATAGCTATCATTACAGATTAGACTCTAGGAGACAGTATTTTTTCATTCAATAAAGCCACTATTTAACATTCTGCCCTTTCAGAATTCAATATTATTGTATTATGCTATTTTGTAGTAATTCTTACCTTTTGGGGAACACTCTAGTAATTCCACCATCTGTAACAACAAATTGTGCAACAACTCCATCACTGTAAACAAAAATAAGATTTAAAATGAAAACTGACTGAAATTCTCACAATTTCCTGTGTCAAGGGTTGCCATAAAAGAGTATAACTATGAAAAAATACCTATTCTGTGTAACATTAACTGCATATCTGCATATACACAGAGATGCATAAGATTTTGTTTTCAAACTCTGAAATGCATAAAAAAATCACAGTCAATAAAAAGAACACTTACAGAGACAGTTTACTCCAATAATTTTGGGCAAGTTCATTTGTAAATCCTGCATCCAGCAAAACTCTAATGACCATATCAGTATTACCTATCAAAAGAGTTAAAAGGTCAGTCATCTGAAACAATATGAGATGGTGTTTCAATAAAAGCCTAAAATGAAATTCTGAGCATTATCAAGATGCTCCAGCCACAAAATCTGGGCTGTTTATATTAGACATTCTGCCTGACTTCAGACTATGTCAAGTACTTAGAGTTAAATAGATGTTCTCACACTGCTGAGTTCACTTAAACATTTTCTTCATTGTATTCTACAAACCTATCTTTGTGTCACAGGAATAAGGAAGGTGATAAGGGCACTGGTCCCAGTTTGCAAAGCCCCTAAATCTGGAAATTAACCTATTTTTAAAGCATGTCTTCATTAAAACACTTTTTATCTCGGTGTAAGGAAACAACACAATTCCTAATGATACTTACTCTTACATGCTACAAAACGGAGATAATTCAACTACATTATAAATATATTTAGATCAATTAAGTCTCAGCCTCTCAAATAAAACATATTTGTCACCTGAAAATGCATACAGGGAAATAATTTTGAATCAGTAGCTCATACAGAGATGTCATGCTTAAATTTCTTTGAAAAGATGGTTTGAAGTCAGTGCTTCTCAACCATCTTCTTCAGTAGCACTTTAGAAGAGATACTGCAGATTATTTCATCATGGGGATTTTATTTGGTATTCCTTTTGAAAATCATTTTTAACTGAGATAACTAAAAGACTGAGTGGCTGTAGAAATTAACATTGATTACTTATTAAGGAGACAATTTTTAAAGTAACTTAATTATTAGAAAAAAAGAAGGAAAAAAAAAAGTGCTGCGTATTCCAAAATGAAATACAGTAGTAGGTAGATAGCATTTTGTAATAATTACTTACTAAGCACTAGTGTATACTATAATATCACTAAATGTGTCCTCAATATTTGCTTGTAGGGAATATTACACAAGAATTAAATATTTTATTAATTTTACTAAATTAACATTAATTGCTTTAATCACTGGAGGTAAATGCTTTCATTTCATAGACTGTGTCAAGGGAATCAAATAAAATTTCAGTCAGTCAGCAATGTACCAATGAACAAGATCACTGTATTAAAAGAGCACCAAACATCCACACATGCACACAAAAATAGCATTTTGTGAGAAGACATCATATCTAAGTGGACATTCCTTCAGTTACAAGGTGTAGCAGAGAGGTTCTTTCTGAATTGACCAATTATCCCTGACAACAACATCAAAAAGACTTGAGGAAAGCAAGACAAAAAAAAAAAAAAAAGTTATTCCAAGTGTTTATAAACTAATAATAATGCTAAACAGATGTGTATGTACCAAGCCAAATCCAAACATTGAATTTTTCATGAGAACAAGGCTTTAACACATTACTAATGGTAATAACTTCATTTATTCTAAAGAGAGGTTAAGGCCCAATCTCAAAACATGAATTAATCCCTTCACAAAGCCCAGTGCTCACCACTGCAGCAGTTACATGGATCTGTGGTCCTAAGCTATTCAAGCCCAAGTGAGATCTCTTTAACCAATTTGTGAATGAGCAAAAGAACTTCCTTATATTTTATTCTGGTTATTGGTTATTTCAGCCCTGGACTTCTTTTCCTTGCTTATTTTGGAATAAAATGACAAGAAAGCAGGTTGAAGATTTCATTATAAGATTCTGAGTCTGTTTGAGACTTACTTTGGCTGGTATGCTTAAGCGAAAAACATAAATTCAAAATATTTGGAACATATTAAAATGAACCAGTAGTTATTTGATGCTTGAGAAAAATTCTGAGAGGAGTTACGGAAAACACTGGATGCATAAGACCCTGCAATCTTTCTTAAATAAAGCCATAAACTTACAAACTAATTTTACACTCTCTACCTTGGACAGAAAATCCTGACACTAGATATTTTCTACTAGATTTTCTACTAAAAAAACAAACCCACAAAATCTGAGCATGAACTCTCATTCATGAGAAAGTATTTTCCTAAGGAAAAAATTCAGTGAGCTGAGAAGTGTACTTACACGATGAACTGCTCGGAGTATTTCTGTCAATAAATTCATTGAAATTTAATAGAAATTCAGTGTTGTTCTCTGATTTCTTTACATCATTACAGTAGTCTCTGAAAAACAACAAACCATCAGTCTTATGTTTTTTTTCTTGTGCTACTAAAGCAGACAATTTTAAAGTCCAAGCAGGCTTGCACAACTATTATGAAGTACCTGGTATTACTGTGTCAATTGACTGCCATCATCAATATTGAATGATGCCCATATCAATTATTTCAGACATCTGCAGGAAATAAGGTGTTCAAGTGCCTGCCTAAACATTTGTTAAGATTTGGATTATAAGAAAACTACATTTATGAAATAGGGCATAGATTTGCAGAAAAAAACCTGAGGACTAATGTAGGCTGTAGTATTAGGAGATCATGTCTGTACACAAAATATATGCCCAGTGAATTTAAATTGCTCCTGGGTTAAACTGTACTGGAAAGTAGTACCTGGACTGCTGGTGAAACACAGTCACTCCATGCTCAACTAAGGCCAGATTTATAGGTTAAGGTCCTCTCCTCTGAGAAGTTTTAAATGCAATTTTAACAGGGTACAAAACACATAAACTTATAAACACTCCTTGTTTTGACATATGCAAACCAGATAAACAGTAAACTCCTGTCCCTTATATAATGTAATAAAGCAATATATCATTGGCCAATTCACTGAATGCAGGCAAGCAAAGTAAAAGTCACTGGGCATTTTGGAGGCAAACATTATCTGATGAGTGGCATTAAACAACTTTAATTAAAATGTAGAGAGTGTTTAGCAGTAAAGCACGGGGCTCTCCTTTTTAAATGAGCTTTTGTACTAAATTAATTTTACAAACAAAAGAAGTCTGTTCAAGTACATCACAGGCCTAAGATATCTTATTACCCTTTATTTACCTTACCATAATCCAGAAAGACTACAGGCAGAATTTACCTTCCTATATCAATATACACATTTAAACAGAGCTACATATCAAACAAATTGTTAATGTAGGATAGTAGGGACTTGCTGGAAGCTGCTAATTGGCACAATTGATTCTCAATAACTTCAGTCTTTCAGAAAAATTAAATTGAACAGTTAAGCTGGGATACATTTTAAGATAGAAGACTTTACATAAATCAATCTAGCCATTGAAATCAACCTATTAATTGAAATTTAAAAGTACACTGAAATTTATCAGATAAAAAAAGTTTGCAACAATTCTCAACTGATCTTAACTGTACAGCATTTCCTTTATTCATCATAACTTTCTTTTAGAGTAACTTAATTTTTAGGAACCGTTTATCATACCAGGTTTCCCTTACGAACATAATTTTAAAAGGGAAATAAGAACTGCACAATTTCGCATAAATAAACCTTAGGGAACTAATGAAATTAATCAATTTTCAATGACTTAATTTTTGTTCTCAAATAATTGAAAATTAACTCATACTTAAGTGATAGAGAGCTTTGAAACCCTTTGTCTTGAAGTTGGGAAACATGTTGTGGTAAGTATTATGAAACCTATTTGAAAAATAGTTGTAAAATCTGAAAAGTCAGAACCACAAGAATTGCACAGATGTGAATAAGTTTTCCATTAAAATATCAATATCAGTTTTTACAGCTCTCTTTGATTAATATGAACAGAAATCAGAGCCTGAATATGCTATTTACATTCCATCATGAAAAAAAATTGATAATTTTTTTAACAAATGAAGCTTTATTGGTCAATTCTGTATGTTCCATGTGCCATTAATCAGACTAGATAGCTATTTAGTGCTGAAATAACACTTATTACTGGGAAATCAACCAACCTTGGTGCTAAAAACGTATAGCCAGCTTCATCAAAATGATCAAGCTTCAGTGATTCTGAAACTACAAAGACGAAGAGTAAACACCAAGTAAGTAAACTGGAATTTTTGCCATTGTTTCTCTTCTCAAACTATTTGGCTAACTTTTGCATGCATCCATGAATTTAGAAAGAAATGTTTATTTTTAGAGACTTTTCCACTAATAAATTCTATGCTTCTCAGTATTTCACAACATAGGAAGAAATTACTTGATTATTATATATGACATACAACTGGCAACAGTAAGATAATATCTAACAATTTATTTTAAGAGGACATTTAATTACCATGACAACATGAAAACATATGAGATGTTTTCGCTAGAGTTAAACTCTGATACAAATAAATATTTGGGACACTGAGTTGTTAGAACATGAAGAAAAATAGTCCTAATATCTTCTGCAATAAAGTTTAAAAAACTCAATCATATCAGCATCACTGTAAATCCTACTGAAAAAAAATGGCTTTAATAGCTGATATCACTGAACACTGATAGGAACAGATGAAGAAGGATTAGATATTAGCAACATATTGAAATGTTCATGAAAACAGAAAAATACTTCACTTTTGTTTTTTCCCCTTTCTATTGCTATGGTTCCCAATGATCATGAAGAAAATCCTGAGATGAGGAATACAGAGGAGAATATCCAGTAGGAATAGAAATAGAAGTGAAAAATAGCAACTGTAGTAAACAGAAGGAAATTGAGCAACAAGAATATACTTGCCCTTTTTGGATGTCACTATCCATCAGAAAGAGAAAGCAGGGAAACAGAAAAAAACAGGGTAAAGCACAAGGGGTCACAAACCAATATTTTATTCAAACAGACCCTTGAATAAAAATATTGTACATAGATAGATCAAAAGGTTCAATTTACATACAGCTGTAGTCTGGAAAGAAAAAAGACAAACGTCCTTGAAGACTGAAAAATAGGTCCTTCTCAATTATTTCTCAGTACCTTCTATATACTGTGGCTATTTCAAGGGTCTGTTTTGCAGGTTATATTGATATAAGTGCGAAACCAGATGATCTAATCCATCAAGTCAATCATACTCCCTGCTTAAAAAATTTAATTTTGAATTACTTGCTTAAGTACTTGGAAAAAGTTAAAAAATAAATCATTGATAACTAAAAGTTGTTAAATTCTACTAAATTCTACTTCATATGTGGGAGTAGTGGTAGAGGAGAGTGATGTAGTGCTAACCAAGTTCTCTAAACTAACAGTACCTACACCTGAGGTTTTTGTGTTTTTCTAACTTTCTATTTAACTACACACTTGTTCTAAATTTATCATAACACCTGGATATAGTTAAAAGTCTGTGTTTGGTTCTATTTTGTGTACTACCTAGACTACAGTTAAGCTCCACATAAGAAACAAAAGACCTTTGAATACTGACAAGTATAATTTCCAATTATCACTTCAGAATCTATAAATGGCTTGAAATTAGTCTGATGTAAAAATACAATGCAAACATTCACTAAAACTACTTGTAAAATGCAAAATAAAAACCTAACTGCAACCCAAACCAAACAGGGCTTTCACATTGTTCTATTCCTACAGGCAGCAGAGATCGTTTGCTAAATATACTGTAACTAAAATACAAGAAAAAAAATGCTTTTCTCTTATAGTCTATTTTTGCTAATGGTCTACATTTTGCTAATAGAATGGAAAAAATAGTATCCAGACCCTTAAAATGACAGCAACAGAGGATACACAAAGCAATGATTCTACAGGCACAGAGCAAGGGGTAGGGATTGTCAGTGGAACTGGGGTACCTGCACATATTCTATTTTTATAGAATATTTCTTGCACCTTGGATGTTACAATGGGTTAGAATCATTGCTGAAAATTTTGGGTACATCGTGATAACATCAGTGAATTCCACAAAATTTATGGATTTCAAACATAGCTTTTTAAGTGAATCTGAGACTTGGCAATACCAGACAAAACCAGGGAACCTTTACAGTACTTACATCTGGCTTGAGTTATAGGTTCGTCTATTTTGGCTTTAATATAATAAAAGCTGTATGATGGTAACACCAATGCCAAACTGCAACAGAAATGAGACAAGTAAAGCAATTATGTTATTTGCAGCAGTTTTCCAGTTTCAGCTTCTTTGTGTTTTGAAAGTTAATTAACAAGTTTGGAATTTGGATTATCACTAGATGAGACAGCTGCACAGTGATATACCACCCTCACACTTTGTAATAGACACAGGTACATTTATGCCAATCCTGAGGGTCCCTGTGTTTATTTTGATTCTTGTTTACACTTTTAAGCATAAATGCACTTTTTAGCAGATAAGCAAGGAATTTCCAAATAACTGCAAATGAAAAATCCCATGATTTTTGTATCTTCCTCTGACACATTTAGCATCCTAATGTAACATGTCACGGTGATCAGTGACTGCCAAAATATCACTTAGTACTGAGCTGATCACGCAGTAACCACTAACAACTATTGAACATAATTGTGCAGTAATATTTTAAGATTTGCAGAGAATTCTCAACATGTTTTCTTTTATATTATACTTTTTTTGGTTCAAAATATGTAGGAATTCTTTTTTCAGCTGAATTCTACACATATGTAGAAGAGTTCAGTTTTAAAAATGTATATAAAGGCAGGAGCTTTGAGTAATCATTAAATAGGTATCATCATCTTCCAAGTCGCATCCTTAATTTTTGCACTTGGATTTCACCCATGCAGAACTGCAACAGTTTCTAATGAAGAGCTACAGAAATTAACATTAAAATTATTGTACAGTTGAGCCATAAATGAGCTGACCTTTAATGACACATTTGCCATTTATACAGAATATAAGTGAGATTGCTGAATATTTAGCAATAGCCTTGTACCAATTCTCCTCCAGGGAAATCAGTGGCAGTTTACCTGTCATTAACAGCTACTGCTAGCAGAAATTGCTAATTAAAGTCTATAATTTTATGTTTAATAGGTTTTCTGCAAGGAGACTCTGAGGATTTATTGCTGTATCTCTTGCCAGAAAGCTCAGGAAGAATTAAGAAGTCATGTAAACGAAATGTATTTCTCTAGTGATTGCTAGATGGCAGTCTGATAAAAACTTCCTTTTTTTACAGAGTACAGAGGCAGTACAACAGAAAAATGAGATGGTGAATAGAATATCCTAGGTCTGTGTTCTGTTGTTAAAACCAATTTGTTTGGTTTTACATTCAAACTAATGTTCGCATTCTCAGTGACTGTACACCTGTGAAGAGCATGACAGAAAATGGGATCCAGCTTGGCTGAGGACTACTGTAATTCACCATAACAGAAACTGCATTTTGATCAAAATTTGACTCAGTATTAGTACCATGTAGTTTTGAACTAGAGTAGTTTAACTTTCCTGAGACTTGGAAAACCTTAACTTGTTTTGAGTAATGTTAAGGAATGTTTCTACATTCCTTCTAATGTTACAAAGCTGTGTGCTTAAATGAATTTGATATAATATACGTACCAGTGTCTCCCTAGCTAGCATAGAAAGTGTAATGCTAAAACTATTAACCAAAATTAACCAAAAGGACATTTAAATAAACAAAGGAAGTGAGTGAACAGAAATGAGTTACCTGTAATCAGTGCCATTCACAGCAGTCCACGTATACGTTCTGTTTCCTTTATCAATATACCTCTACAAAGAGATATTGGTGAAAAATTAAATTATTAAACTCTGGAGCATCAACAATTGTGACCTTTCTTTGAGAAATACAGTGTAAAACCAAGTACAAGTCTGTTGGATTTCTATTTATTATTTTGCTAAAATCATGGATTGAGATACAAATCCTTTCCTTAAATATTTTCAAAACTTATATTTTGCAAAAGAATCAACCACATATTCTTTATTGAATATTAGCAAAATGTAAATTTAAAGAGAACCAAACAAACCTGACCAATAATTTTCACTTTAAAATTTATTAGCCAGACCTATGCAAACCTTTGTCTATGTGATTTAAATTTGATAAAAAATATTTTCTCTTTTATGGATCATTTTGCAGTTTAAGGTATGAAAAGAAAAAAAAAAACAAAAAAAAAAACTCAGTTACAAAAAGACTTTGTAGGTAAGTCTTTAAAAACAAAAACAACCAAAGCCTTTCCTTTCAGATCTCAGCACCACTGGCTTCATGCATTTAAATTCGAATCATAAGTACATGCACAGCCTGGTAATCCCGATTGTATAGACACCCCCTGCTAAACTTAACATGTGTTTCTAATCTCATTAGGAGGGTCTTGAATTTGGGAAAAAAAAAAATAACATTGAAATAAATGTTTATTTTTAAATAACTTAATACACTAGGATAATCTCTACCATTTATTTTCTTGTGGTATGAAAGATAGTGTGATAGGCACAGTCCCACAGCTCCCCATAGATTTAATCATGAATCCACCTGGCTGACATCACTTTACTCAGTTTTCCACTTTGAAAGCTATACAATTATGCCAGCTGCAACATATTATTATTTTATAATCAAATTTTTGTACATATGCCAGCAATGAAGACTGTACAGCTGTTGCACTGCAACATTACAAACACTGTTGAAAGGTACCACTAGAGGTATACCTCTAGATTCTTTCTTTCTCTATGGTAAAAGGATAGTGAGAAAATGACTGTAGCTGTGGAAAAGAGGTGACTTATATGACATTTATAAACTGAAACCTTCTCACTACCTGGCTGCTGCTTTTCAGTACAGTGTGACAGTATAAATAATTTAATAGTAATTTTTGAAAGAAAATGAAGAAAAAGATAAAAGAAAACCAGAAAGAAGATGCATATAACAGTGTCTAGTACCCTGATATATTTTATATTTAAGGTAAAAAGATGGTCGATGAGATTCCTTCCCAAGCCTATTTATATTTAATGTGTACTTTGGGTTAAAATCAGCCACTTGAACATAGTGCTGGCAGTCCCTCCAAATCAGGCACAGTGACACCCTGTACCTCCACAAAAGAAAAACAGTGCCCAAGGGGAGAGGGGAAGGAAGAGAAGAACTGGGCTGTAATTAAATCCTGTTGCCTCCAGCATTTTGAGAATGCTTGAAAGCAAACTGGCTGAAAGCTCCCTTCAAAGATAACACAGCAGATAACAAATCCTCACACCTCAGCTCCCCTTTACCTTTGCCTACTTCCTTAGTGGGCGGTCTGAGACCATCTCATCCCCAGCTGATCACTGCCAAAGAACTCACACATGTTATAAGCTTTTGTGACCCTTCAGTTTTCACTACTGCCCACCCCGGCTGCCACATGTGGCAATGCTTTTGTTCCTATGGCATCTTCTCTGTTACTTGGAAAGCCCCTGAGGCCTTGGGAGACTCCAGCACACCCCACCCACATTTGCTACAACTCCAGTCTCTATGCTGCAGTATGAAGTCATCTCCCAAGACACTGCTGGGGCCAGCTGCAACACAAAAGCAAAGCAATGCAAACTTAAACCAAAAAGCAAAACAAAAAGAACATAAATTTTAAGCCTGAAGACTGCAACTGTCAGTTCAGAGCAACCGACCACATCAGCCCTTTTTATAAGAAAATATATGAAGCTATCAAGTGCTAAGTGATGCATGGCTCATGCATGGCCCGTGGTTTAAAGCAGCTTTATTCTGGTTCTAGCAGCCTGGAGCTGGGAGGGTGCAATAGCTTGAAGCAGTCATCATAGCCAGCCAGCTGTGGCTGCTCCTTTCTTCTCTCAGAGTGGTCTGGATAGAGGAAGAAATCTTGGGCCATGGTGCAAGGGAAGGTGAGGATAATTAATTTCATTGGCATTGAAACATTTGGGATCAAAGGCTTGGGATATTTTATTCCAACACAGATTGTGGTCTGGGCCACGTGTAACTGGCACATCCTCATGCACCCAGGGATGTTACATTCCTCCCTCCTGCCCGGATACTGTAACTGACTTCAGCACTTGCAATACTTCCCTCCCTCCCTCTTTGGGCAAAGAGTTGCAGGACCAACTGTTTCAGTTCTTTCGTAGCACAGAGCCTGAGAAATGTATAAACATCCTGAAATCTCTTCAACAGGTTTGCCATTAATGCAATATCTTGTACAACCCTAATCGTGTTATTGTATTTTTGTGACCTTCTAACCCTCCCTCTTCTAAACACCTGTACAGAGCCTTTTTCACCCAGAGACCTGGAAAGGCACTCCTTAAACAAAACAACATAAATCTGAAAATGTCCCAGCATTGAGTGTCTCCCTTCAGTAGCAGTTTATCTTCAACACAGATGCCAGCAGGGCTTTGGACTCTGACACTGGCTCAGGAAAGACCCAGTTTCCCTTAAGGGAAGAGACTGATGGCATCCTAAACAGAATAGGCTCCTGACAGAGGTGAGGGAGCAGAACTGACATCCACTGGGACTTATCCTCTCTGCCCCAGCAAACACCTATTTGCGCACCATTCTCCAACAGTGGAGCCATTCAGGAAAAGACACAATTTTTTCACACAGCAGGATTTACCCTGATTGTAAAGCAGTATTGTAAATCTTGGTTTTAGCATTTTACAGTGAGAAAGCACAAAACAGAGTCCAGGCAGGAGGCAAGGGCACTGCTGATATAGGCCTCTTTAGAAGAGCATGGGAAGAAGGGAAAGCCAGTATGAATTAACTGCATGGTCCCAAGCAATTCTTCTATGTATTATTATATTGAGCTTATATGCAATGTTTGCACAGTGTCTGCTAAATCATCAAATTAGGTATCTTCAAGCTGACTTATGTTCAGAGTAAAAGAGTTTCAAAAGATGTTGCGGAACTGTAACTGTGGGGCATACTCTGGCCAGAACTGCTCCTTCAGCACACCAGTCATGTCTTCTCACTGAGGTCCCCAAGAAGTAGAGCAGCCAAGTAATGATCCATATCAAATTTGAGTATTTCCTATTGCTAGGAAACATGACTGCTTATTAGACAAAACAGTAGCAATGTTTATCAGGAGTAAGTATTTCAGACAAGAAAATAAAGAACTCAACAAGCTGCTCAGAAAGTACATGATATAACTGTAAGATGAATTTGTTTATCCCAAACAGTCATTTATGGCATAAAAATGTTATTATTTTTTCTTACAACTTTCTTCCCATTCAACCACAATATAAACTACCAAACCCATCCTCACACATCTCCACAAGCAAATTAAGCACTTTGTTTTGGAATTCCTGCACAGAAGTAGGCTGGGTCCATTTCCTGTTGAACAGAGTGTAAGACCTCATCAACAACTGCCTGATTAATGATGCACCAAAGAAACTAAGAAACAAAACAATTATTTTTTTCCTAAGTACATTTTTTTTTTTTTTTTTTACTATACACCAGTAAAACAAGCAAATCTAGAGGGAAAAAATGGTACAAATTGTCATTACAAAATGAACAACCCAGCATTTAACATTATTTTTCTGGTTTGCTTTATTCCTGTAAATGTAACTCTTTGGGTTCCTATCTTACCTCATCTTGGGACTTGACCAGTGTTTCAAATGTTTTTTCTCCACTTTCTCCATCTATCATTTTTTTCCGAATCTATTGGCAAGGAAGAAAAGGAAAAAGTGAAGAAAAAAAAAAAGGAGAAAGTTCACGTGTTGCATGTAACATGAATAATCTTTTCAGTGATCAAAATATTTCTCAAAAACACAGAACATGCTAATGCATACGGAAATCACAACTCTTAAAAAAAGTTTTGTTTATAATTCTGGTATACTTTGCATTGCAAGAACGTGCCATAAAACTCCTTGATGCTGGCACTGACACAGAGAATGAATTCTGTGTGCATAAGAAGGAGTTTTGTCTAGCATTTCTTGTGCCTCCCAGCACATCTGTGTGATTCATGTAGTAGCACTGATTCACAGAAACATTTTTGTACCAGTCTGAGAGTAACTCCCCCCTGAAGCAGCCATTTCAAAGAAACTTAAGGCAGATTTTAACACATACCAAAGAATACTGATTATTGTAATTATGAAAGAACAATTTCAAACTAAGTGAATGAAATAAGTTAAAATTGTGAAATGTTTAAAAACCTTTCATTTTATTTCAGAAAACTAACAAATTATTCAAAAAGTTATCATTTCAGAATATATTACAAAGTCAGTAACTGAAAAATATACAGAGAAATTAATTTTTTGTCTACACTTAACTTTGTTTCTCAGTTGTTTCTTGCCACAGGAACAATCTTGTGTTAATAAGAGATAGGAAAATACTTTTAAAATATTTCAGGTAATATTTTAATATTCTATTGGAAAATGTTCTGTTTCAAAAATATTTTCTATCTTCCCTTCCCAGGAATTGTTACTTCATGAAGAAGAATTTAAATAGTAATCATGGTGTTTTTCAAAATGAGAGGAATGTAATGCATTGCCCTTGCCTATGAATAATACTGGGATTTAATTTCTTTAATTATAACCTCATCTCTATAGAGATATCATCTTAACAAATTTAAAATTCAGATTTATATTTAAATAGATTCCATTAAAAATCTAGAACATTTATTGCTTTTCATTTATATGGTGAAATACAAGCAGCAACAGGTACTAAGAAAACAGGTAATCTCACCTCAACTTTAATATCATTTTCCAATTCAGCATCTAGAAAATCCAGCGTAACAGGCTCCTGGGATTTAGGATTCTGAAGCAGAAGATGTTGAATTATCAAATAATAAAGACAGAGTACTGTAATACTATAAACCACTCTAATCCTTTCATTTCAAAGTAACCTACTTAACTGGGCTTACTTACCCATCTATTTTAATCTCTTGTAGCATTACTAGTGGCCCTTTCTCATTTATTTCATTTTGTCGAATAGAGAGGTTAATTGGATAAGTGAAAATCCAATTAACACTAATTGCCAGTGTCTGTCCAGAGCCATGGGGCTCCTGCTGAGGTGCTGCTTCCCCTTCTCCTGGCATGTCACAGACTGTATTGGTGGGAGAGGAATCAGGGAAAGCAGAGGAAGCAAAGGATATGAATCTCTCACTAGATGCCCTGCCTCCAAGAAGGGAGAGAGAAATTTGGGATTGGTTTTCCACCCAACCAGTAAGCTGGGTAACTCCACTCTTTGCAATTTTGCCAAGAGCAAACTTGCTGTTATGAGGTGGGAATGGACTATGGTTCAAGATTCAAAAAGGCAGCAGTTACAGCAAAATTTTTGGGGTTTACAAAAAATAAACCCCCGCTGGTATTGTCAACATGACAGGACTTCCCTGAACACCATGGAATTTCAAGAGCATTTCTCTTGACATTGGTACTGTTATCTCAGTTTAGAAGATGGAAACCTACAGCACAGAAATACTGAAATCCAAGCTTCCAGACCTAAGGAATGATGATGATGTCAACCCTCAAGCATGGAGCACAGAGAACTTTGGTGGCCTACATGTGTAGCAGCCCTGGCCCCATAGGAGTGCTGAAAGATCACTGTAACTCTGCTGAACTAGATCAGACCACCCTCCAGCCTCTGCTCCTTTCTCAGTTGCAGTCTGCATTTACTTGGCCAAAGCCATCTTCTCTATGAGTTGTTGGGAATCCAACTTTTTTTTCTGGCAATTTTGCCTAGGTCCTATTGACTTTCTATTGCATGTGGTGTAAAAATCATCAGTCATCATCATCCAGTAGTTACTTAATGCATCCCCTAAAAGTGAGTGTATTTATTTAGAAAAAGGAGCATGAGGATATATTACTTAAGCATTTAAATCTGACAGTTCAGGGTAGAAAATGAAAAAAAAATACCATTTTTAAGGGATTTCAGCAATGCTCCTATACCAACATTTACAGGTAAGACTAAAGTCCCTTCCTTCAATTATAATTATATTCCTCCTATCATAACATTCTCTGGCAAAGTTACCTGACAAATGTACATGTGACTATTCTATCAAGGAATGCAAGCTCGTTTCGTCACAATTTATGTATGTACTGGAAGCAAGTAATATCCTGAAAAACTGGTAAAAGATGCCTTCATATAACAGTCTGGAGCACCAAGACTTTAACAGTAGCTCTTATTTTCAAGACTGCAGAATAGTTCCAGAAGACAAAATATTAGTTCTTCATTTTCTTGAAGAAAAAAATCTAGATATTTCTGGGTATATGGAATCATTCCTGTTCTTATCAAGAGCTGTCTGCTACGAAAAAAACTAATAAATTTATTCTCAGGAAGAGGATATGCACTGAAAAGATTGTGGACAAATATTCTGGGTATTTTTTTTAAATATTTACTGAAAACTTCAAGAACATTTTTCCATTTCTCTTTATATATGACAGATAAAACTAGCAACTTTAATATAATGGCATTAATATATGCTATCTGCTAATTCAAAATTATTCAATTATTTCTATGCAGTTGCTTTTCCCTCCCAACAAATCCACACTCTCAAAATAAATAACAAAAGGCTAAAACATAAAAGTAAATAAAATTTTACATATCTTACATGCAATGGATAATGAATAGCATGGTCAAACCCAAACAGCATGCATGAAGGCATTGGCATGGCAGAGGAGGCATTTATGAAGTTCATATTCCATTCCAACACACAAAGGAACAGAGAAAAAAATAAATGGTAAAAAAAAGAAAGAAAAAGCCATCACATCAAATCAAGGTCAATATTCATTTCAAATGATAACCTGGGCTAGTCATAGTCAAGGAGTCCCAAAGACAAAATAGAAAATTTTAATTCTGTGAAAATTCAAGTATGCATTAACTGTTTGTTCTTTTTAAGACTTATATTACATCACTTCACATTTCTTATATGATACTTATTAATGACTTTTAATAGGCAAAAAAACTAAGCCTGAGGCACAAAGACAACCACTAAAAATTAGAACAGAAAATTCCTACACCCGTACTTTAAATGGAAACTATTTCCCCTTTATGTCTCTTCCCCCAAGAATGTTTTTACCAGTATTTGGGCTCCATAATTTTTATTTCCAAGGTTGCCATTTTGTGGGGTTTATTCCAAGCTATGAAGAAACAAACTTACAGTTCAGTTTGCTCTCCTCTTTATCCAGTCATGCATGTAACATGACTGGAATAAGCACACCACCACCACACTCACCAGCACAACTTAACAAAACAGAACACAGTAAATCACTAGCAATGAAGCATGCAAAGAAAAGGATTGCAATCCATTTTCAGCATGACGAATAAAAGCAAGGATCTATAACTTCAATGACAACTCAAGAAGGAAACAAAGAAAGAAAGAACTGGTGCAGCAACATAAAAAAAAATGTTAAATAAAATGTTGTTGTAGTGTGTTTTGGGAGGTCACTATTCTCACAAATTCTATGGATGGCCTTCTTTGCTGTGTTGCAGGAGCCTAGTTCCTACTCATACGTGCAGTACTAATGAAGACAAAAACTATTAGGCTTCTTTTAAAAGAAGTGATGGTAGGAGGTCAGCAAAATCCTGGGCCACAGAGGTAAACTCAGGAGCATCTGGAGTGGATGGGAGCCCAGAGCCAGTGTTGCACCTCGCTGGGCAGCAAGCACTGCAAGGCAAACCCACCGACAGCCAGACCACACCCATGGCAAGCTGAGGAGCCAGGTGTGCTCAGAAAACTGAGATTTTTTATGATTCAGTGCTGATTTCTCTAGTGCACAAACCAAAAATCTGACCCCGAGGTGGCCTTCTACACATGTTATAAACACAGCCACCCGACACTTGGTGAAATCATTGACTTAGATCCAGATTTTACACCATGTTTTACTGGTGGTGTTAAGCAGGCCACAAATTTTGCATTATAGATTCCTGTATGTGTAAGAAATCAACATGATATACTGTGTTTAAGTTTACTAATTTGCTAGTTACATTGTTAATCTATTCCTTTAATGATTTTTAAGTTTTCATTACATGTTTTCTGCTCAGGGATTGCATTACATAAACATGACTGGTTACCCTGTTCAGGTTAATGGCAGGTAATTCTGTGGAGTTGGGTCTGCTAAACTGAGAAACCTCATGTAAATAGCAGATAGAACATACTCCCTACTCTGACTTCCCTAGGAAAAAAAAACAGAACAATTCATATTCTGTAATTTTATGCTGCATACACTGTACAATAAAACTTGGCAATAAAATCATAAGAATGATCTTCTGATCTTCTCTTGACTTTGGGTTTATGCAAGCAAAGCCAGCACAAGTAGTCTCTTTTTATTTCCAGTCTTCAAATTAATTTCAACATCTGAAGAAGAATTTTTACAGCACGACTCTAATTAGCACCTATTAGTAAAGCACCATAATTTAATGGAATGCCCTTCACTACAGCCAATAGCATGTTTTCTATTATTTAAACAGGAAAGGATGCAAACTTCATGCTTTGGAAGCTGTTGGTCACAATAAACATTTCTCTAGTTAGATTTTTCCTAGTAAGCAGGGCAGAAGCTTTCTAATTATGCTTCCAGGTTCTATGCATTCTAATGCACTAATCACCTCCATCCAAAGTTACCTGTACATTGGGTCTCCTTTTTCTCAATTTAACTTTTGGTATGCCCACACCAATTTGCTGAAGTAACAAAAAAGCAGTAATTTATATTTTTGCACTATTAGTAAACAGCTTACTTATAGAATGGAAGTGTTCTCTCAACATCTGTTCTGTCCAGTGTTTGTTTACTGCAAGCAGAAACTACCCCTCATTCTGATCATGAGTTCTGAGCTCTCTGCCAAAATTACACACAGGTTTTGTATAGGCAAACAAAAATCAGACATATGTTAACATGAATTAAATTACCAGAGAGTTCTCCCTCCCACATACTCTGACAGAATAAAATATAGAATGGGAATAGCTCACTTTTTGTTTACTTTTGTATTTGCTCTTAAAGCCCAGCTCCTCTTATGTTTCTTGAATAACCCTAAACAGGAAAACAGAATACTGGACCTCACTGAAGGTGTATGGAGTTTTAGGACTGTCATTAAATGGATTTTGATCAGAACCACAGTAAAAGTTAAGAAAAGGATTCTAATCTTTAGAACAGATTGGGAAATTGAATTATTTATTGTTTTCAAAATCTAATTAAGATTAAGCTTGTTAACACATGCTTAATGGACTCACTTCAGTGACTATGTTTATTTGGTGGCACATCCACCTGTTCTCTCCCGTAACAGTGGGAAAAATACATCCACATATACAGACATATACAAAGAAAATTTTCAATAAAACATAAAATTAAGCACTTAAAAAAATAAAATGCAATGTAACTAATTACACAAACATAAAAAATAGTTTAAGCTGTTTAAAATTATATTAAGCTTAAAATAAAAAGATTTCTCATTATGCTTTGGCATAGTTTTCATGTAGTTCAGAAATAAGAATGTGATGGGAAAATTTTTAATTATTTTAATATGCTTTTGAACTTGTTGTTTGTTAACTTTTCTCAGTTGTGCCAACAACTTTACAAACTTCAAGACAATTTCTCAAAATATCAATTGTGTTGAACCAGTTGTGATTTGAGGAAACGTTTTCAGAAAGAAAGCAGAAGACGTTCAGAAGAAGGAAGCATTGAAAGTCTAAGAGACCCTCACCTCTCCAAAGGTAAAGATGTAGTTATGTTTTAGTTTACATCTATTGAAAAATTGCTGTCAAAGAGGGTTAAGACGTTTGTTAATGAGTTAATGGATATCAGGAGGTTCAACTAAAATTAATATGACATGTTAAAGAAAGTCCATGAATTCTAAATACATCTGTCTTTGTTGTGTACCTTAGTTTTAAACTGTAGTTCTTGTATCAGTCTGAATAGCATGCACCACCCCACACAAACTGGGAGTGAAAAAGTCTAGTCTGTGTAACTGTTAATAACAACAATAACAATAATAATGCAAATGCTTAATATTACATTTAGACATTTTTCTACAACATTAAAACTATCACTTATAAAACATTCTGTTTTAAACACACTCTAAATCAAAATTTTGAGCAGTATGGGAAAGCATCTCTGGACTTCCATATCCGACACAGACAAACCATGACAATTAATATCCTAATAATCCATCTCAGTTTGCCTAGACATAGTTGGGATGAGCCAAGTTTCTAACAAAGGTTTTTGTTCTCCAGGGTTGTGTGACAATGCTGCAGGATAACAGCACATATGAGATGAACAAAGTCCATATCCATCAGTTTCTCACAAGACTAGACCCAAAATCAGAATATTGCATTGCTTCTTTTTACATTACTCTTGTGAATGAAAAGATAGTTTAATTTGCATAGAAAGATAAATAGGCCAATCACCATCACCTAATTACCATAGTCTCTAATTAAGAAAAGATTGGGTCAGTAATGATGCAGATATTTGTCTCTGAAGAATTCACCAAGAAAAATCATCAAATCAAAACTTTCATTTTTTTAAGACATGAAGATCCAATGCAGATATCCAGAAACTGAAGTCCTTCTCAGTTATGAAGATTATATAAAAACCTTCTATTCCACAGTTTTCCTTTTATTTTTTAAGAGTCTTTCAAAATAAATCAAAAGGGATATCTCATTATTAGTTACAGTCGAGTTATTCTTTCTCTTCTTCAGAAGCACTTTTTTCTTTCTTGTTATGTTACACATTTGGCAAAAGATTTCAAATGTATTAATTACTTCACCAGGAAATTAATTCAAATATTCACAAAGCTGACTTCTTCCAGCTTAAGAATTAAATTAATCACTAAAATATGTGGATGAATTCTTAATTTTTCTTCTTTCTTTGACAGTTAAAGAAGTTATTTTAACTTTGTCTTTTATATAATATACTGTTATGAATTCAAGAGACAGTTTACTGAAACTATGTTTCTAATGGAATTAAAATACAAGAATTTTCAAAAAGTCCACTAAACAGAAACTTGTTTCATATGGAGAAACCTTTAATTAAAACCAAGATCAAAATTCTGATTTCAGGAAAAAAAAATCATCCATTCATGTTGAAATTTCTCATCAAAGTCAGGGAGGCAAGTTATTTAAGGCGATATATATATTTAAGGAGATATATAATGTAGGAGTCTCCACAACAAGGAGAGGACTGTAAGGACAACAGTTAATGGATAAAGACCTAAACTGAAATATTTGGTTTCTATTTTCCTGAAATTTGAGGAAAGTTGTGTCCTAATCATATTTAGATAAAAAATTTCATCTTTAAACATGAAACACCTTTCTCAAGTTAAACTACTAAAAATCTAATGTTCTGGGAAGTTGTACTCAGCTAAATCCATCCCAACTCTGCAGATCAGGTTTCAGCTCTGGTAAACAGAAAATAAGCAAATAAATAAATACAAAAATTCAAGTAAAATACATTATGTTTGCCACTGATTTCTTTGGTTTTGCAAATACAAAAATTTCAATTTCTTAAGTAAGAAAGCATCATGAAAAAAGGTGCACAAAAGCTTCTCAGTTTGCTTCAGGATTCTTCACAATGACTGTACTTTTCACAATGATGTTACATCTACCACTAATTGTTTTTATATTAATATGTGTATTGAAATACTTCACATATATAAATGTGCATTCAAAATATACAACTTTTTTTATTTTATTGATAACCAAATTCAATACAAGCCAAAGACGGTGGATTGGATGAAGCCATGTATGCACCACAGATTTTCCTAACACCCACAAAACTGCGAATTTTCACTGTTGCTCTCTGGTACCTTCAGCAGATCCTAGTTTCTGATTTTTTCTGACAATATTGCCTTATTACAGAGAAGTTAATTAGAAGGTGTTTCATACCTTTGGTTGGAGATTTGGATGCAGTAGCACATACCCATTAGGATCAATTGCAAAATAGTATCCATTTGGACAAAGCTGAAAGAAAGAAATGAAGTTTAGCATTACATGGTTTTAAGCAATGAAGAAAGAGTAATTAATGGTTTTCAAGAAATGCTCACATTGTGGAAAACACTGCCTCAGGCATCATGAAGTATCAGATAATTAACATAGAGAAAATAATTTCTTAATATTTACATTTTAGGATCATAAACTTGGAGAATAATTTAGGCTTCTAGGACCTCTGAAGGTCAGCTGGTACAACCTTTCTGAAAGCAACTGAAAGTACAACTGAAAGCAAAGCTAACTACAAAATAAAGCCCATCTTTGAAGCTGGACTAGGTTTCAGAGGTCTCTCCATAACCTCTCTGGGCAGGCTGCTGTCTTTTTTCCTTAATTCCAGTTGGAATTTCCATTGCCACACCTATGTTGATATCCTCTTGTTGAGGCAATGTCAAGGTCCATTTTCTTCACAATTCCTCTTAGGTCACCCTTAGGTTTCTTCTTCAGCCTAAACCCATCTCTCTCAGCTTCTTGCTGTGTACCAGGTACTGCAGACCTTTGGCCAACTTAGAGGCTCTGCACTTGGCCTCAGTGTATTTCTTACACTGAGGAGATGAAATGGCAGAGTACTCCTGATGCAAGTATTCACCACACAGCTGGTTTATACCACCAGGACACACTGCTAACTTATGTTCTATGTGTCCTCCACCACAACTCCCAGGTCCTTTCCTGCCCTCTGAGGCAGTCTGTCCCAGCCTGAACTGTGGTGTGAGACTATTCCATTCTAAATATAGGACTTGCATCTGCCTTCAGTCAAATTTGTGATGTTCCTTTTCTTCCTCAGTGGTTGTTTTCCACAGTATTTTCATAGAAGTTCCACAGCTAGGTGTCTATTACATAAATAAATCAGTTGTACAGAATAGGGTACAGACAGAAACTTATACTAAAGGTTTTCTATAAAGAACTGTCCTAGATTAATGGCAAATATTATCAGCTGAAATGACTGTGTACCCTACATTAAGAACCAAGCACTTAACTAAAGAGCAGTGCCTTAAGGTATAGGAAAATAATTACTTGTAATATATCCCCAATGTAAAAGCTGACTTTTACAGAGTGCATCCTGATGGACAAATCACACATATACGGCTGGAGACAAAACCACAGAAAATATACAACAATAGAAAAGAATATATGAAAAGAAGCCTGCTGATATTTTGACTCAAATCCTGTCATTTCTGTATGATTTATGGAAGAGCATGCACAGAAATCACACATAAATCATGCATAATGAGAAACCACCAATGCAAGCAGCTTACCGTAAATCGGGGAGTCAGTTTTTTTATGTCCTCCAAAGAGACATCTACCCCCATTACTCCAAGAATCAGCTGATTCTGGTAAAATTCAAAAATGTTAGTATATATATTTGACATATTTACAATGCAGAATTACTGCAACAGTCAGTAAATTTGTGCTTTTGCCTTCATCTCGTTTGACAGATAGATTTGAGAAGTTGCCTATTTAGTCATGTGTTTATTCGAAATATTTTAAATAATGTCAAACTGATCCAAAATAAAATTTAATAAATTCAGAATTTAGTGTAGAGTATGAAGATTGTTTCTGAAGATGGATACTTTCTGGCATGACTAAACAATATATATAAGAACAAAACAGGTGAAAGCAAAAGCAATGCAATTATATTGCCAGTTGTGTAGATACTAAACTACTAGCACCAACACAGAGCTACTTTCCATGTTTAGGTTGTGCAATTGGTAAGTGAGACCTCAAAACAATTAACTCTTTGGGCTATAGTATAATGATGAATGAAAAATATTCCAACACAACAAAAAACCCCAGTGAGTATAAGAATCATCAGCATTTTAAATCAGGGACACAAGCACTATATTTATTTCACTTATATTTTTATATTTATTTCACTATATTTTATATTTATTTCACTATATTTATTTCACTTTCATTTATTTAATATTTTCCTACTACAGAAAAGGAGGGCAGTCATTTACATAGTGTCATCTGAATCCCTTCTCCATATGAAATAAATTCATAACATTTATTGAAGCAGGTATCTCGCAGCCTGTAAATAAATTCAGGTAGAGATATAAATTGAGCAGATTCAAGTTCTCTTCTTGCTCCTGTGTACTAGATCACGTCTGTTTTAATTCTCAGAAAGACATCCTTTGATAATCAGTATTCTGTCACTTTGAACCAGGCTCGGTCAGTTCCAGGCATTGTCTTGTAGATAAGATTATGCAACTTTGTTGGTTTATTGCTTTGTTTTTAAAAATAAACTAAGAGAATTATTCTGAAAATAAACTAAAGAAATGACAGTGATCAAACACTCATTGATTCATTCTGGGTCTATGTAATATCTGAGATGCATCAAAGGATATTTTGTCTAAACTTCGGTATACTTTGACCTGAATGAACATGGGTACACTGAAAGTACAATATTTTACCGCACATTGTAAAGCATATTCCAGGTCTGGTTTTTTGATTTTGTGAAGAGGACACAAACAGATGCCGTGTTAGACAGTAATAATGATGGGCAACTGTATTTATTTAACACTTAGAATTTAATCTAAATATACAGTGCTCTTTTCTATTATCATTACAACCAATTAATTTATATTCTCTACATCACTGCCTTTTACCCTGAAAATGTCACTGCCTCCGAGATTTGTTAGAAATTTACCTGGACATTATTTCTGGGAAAGGTCTAAAGAATATCATTATCTACTTCCCATCTATTGAGCACTTAATGCATTCCCACTGGCTAAGGCACAGGGATAGATAGTGGAATGTCACACCCTGGAACTTGGAATGACAAAAGGGTAAAAGAATGCACTACATTTTCTTGTTCCCAGGAAGGCATCAGGTAACTAGATGTGACCCCTTTGTTTCTGATATACAACAGAATTTAACTGCGAAATACTCTATGGAAATACACATATTTCAAGAAATTTAACATTAAATTTAATTTATGTAACAGTTGCTTTTTTTTTTTTTTCTTGAAGGAAAAGCTTACGATTTTCCCATTTTGTTCCCTTGTTAGGTTGAAGACAGGCAGAGTTCCTGTAATCACAAGTCCCAGCTCCTAGAAAGTAACCAATAAAGGAGCAAGAAAAAGAATTTTTAACTAAAAAAAGGAAATGTTGAGCCATAATACATTAGAACAATCTAGGAATTAGTGTAGCTAAACACTGACTTTCAGTTTGGTTAAAAAAAAAAAGAAAAAAATACTACTTTCCTGACTTGATGCAAAGAAAAGTTGAAATTATGACTTTTTTGTGTCCACATTTTAGTGGGAATAATGTATTATTTTTTAAAAATAGATGATGTGCAACAACTTAAGATATAAAAGTTTCAAAACCCCTAAATATTACGAAAACATGTTTACAGCTACAGTATCCACTATGCATAAAACTATGGAGAGGAGAAAGGGAAGGGAAGGGAAGGGAAGGGAAGGGAAGGGAAGGGAAGGGAAGGGAAAATACAACAAGTAAAACTACTTTTTCTATCATCACTACTTTTCAATGGTGTGCAATAATGTCCATCATCAGCTTGGCAAAATCACATAGTCTCCTCTCTTACTGAGGCAACTGAGGCAAGGAATTTGCATTTATTTGGGAAGATATAAGAAATCTGCTTTTCCCTTAGTAACATTTACAAATCATACTGAAAATAGGATCCAGAAAACCACATGTTCAGATAGCCAGGAAAGTTTAGTTTTCTTTCTAAATTGCCCATAGGGAGATTTGTACCTTTTTTTTATGTGATTGTTTGGGTTTTATTTCATATTTTTTCCCTTCATTTATGCTTACTCTCCTTCTACATAGTTCATTGTGGAGTCATATCCCTTTGTTTCATTTGAAAAAAAAAAAAAGCTCAAACACTATATGAATCCACTCTGGTGAAATCTGTTCTCCATTCTCCCAGTCTAGTAAGATCTTTTTGAATTTTAAACCATCCCTCATTAACTTATATTTGTGTATCGAATGAAAGGTGATGAGGTCAGAGTTAGAAGAGTTACAAGCAAAGTGAGGTGGATTTTGCAGGAAAATAAGAGAAATAGAGATGAATCAGTAGAAAAGAGAGAGGACATTATTTAGAAGAAACATTGAAAAGATACATAATGAAACAGGAGGGGGATGTATGGGGAATAACACAATCTTCCCCCTCCCCCCCCCAACAAAATAAGAAAAAAAAAGGAGAGAGTAAAGTTAGAGAAGATAATACTTATGAATAAATTATGCCTAACTTGTAAAACTAAAAGTATCTGAAAATTCTGGGTTTATCTTGAAAATGAAGCCAGAGCAACACAGTAATAGAATCGGAAGGAAAAGAGCTAGAAAAGAGGTGTGAACTGCTACAAATACATCAAATTATTAAAGACATATTGAAAGCCAGCCTGAACTGAAAATACCTCTTCAGAAATTTATAACCCGAATTTATGCACTAATGTGTCCTCATGTAATACACTTTGCATTACTTTAGTCTTAGCTACAAAACAGCCACTGGACACTAAGAGCCAAAGATAGGAATAAATCCAGGGAGACACAAGCAGGAGAACTGTAAGCCCTACATAGGGGAATTGTTTTAGGGAATTTAAAATAATAAACCAGTGTGACAACTGAGTCCCACTCCCTTATACAACCAAGAATCAGAAAAAGTCTTCAGAGGGGGTTAGATACATCTGTGCCTTTATGCTCTCAACTGTGATGAGAAAGTCCACAAATTTCAGCCTTTACCTCAATACTTTACCCTGTGTTGTCCTACTTTATTTACATATAATTATGTATATATATGTGTGTGCATATGCACACACAAATACATGTATATATAATTACGTATTCACAAACACACTTATATAACACATGAATGGAGAAAAGCTTGAAGGAAAGACTGAATGAAGCCACTGAATATATAATATAACACAAAAGTCAACAGCTTCCAGGTGTCACTTATTTTACTTGACTAAACAGATCTCTATCCCTAGTTACAAATTTATCTTTGGCTTTACAACAGGATATGTACAGAGCATAAGAACTTTTGTCATCACATCCTTTATGTTTCCAGTAAGTACCTCAATGATAACAAAGAAAACACAGTTCATGGACTTCTGGGCATTGAAATTTCAAAGGAAAACTAGTTCCTCTGTGTCATGCTCAGTTATATTGACGGTAAAAATTTTATGTTGATAAAAAATTGACAGTATTGCTGGCTGACGGGAAGATGTGCATTTTGACATGGCTTTAGATGACTACGTGAACTTGGATAAATTCGTGATTCCAAACGACTGTTTTGCAGTAATTTTTGCCCTCTTGCCCAGAAGAGGGTCATCCAGAGCAAGAGATTAGATTGCTGCTAACAATACTTTTCCTCCTGTAGTTTCCTGAATGTGTTTGTTTTACAAGACCAAAGTCATAAATTCAGCAGTAAGAAAGCATTTCGTACACCTTTTTGTTAATTTCCCCATTATATACACTGTCCAATTAAAGATTAAAGAAATCATTACCTTGAGCAAGAAAGCAATCAACTACAACAACCATGACAACTTAAAGATTCAAGTTAAAAATCTTTGCAAATACTCAGTAATACTTATAGATTTCATTCTGCCTGGAATGTTCTTTGGAAGGAAAAAAAAAAAAAAATAATAAATTTTAGACCAACCCACCGTTAATTTTATGCTATTTTTCATCAGTGTATGAAGCACTGAGTAGAGCAATCAGAAAAAAAAAAAAAAAAGAGGAAATCTAAGAATTCCCCACCAGAAACTTAACACATGACTTTTACTGCTGTAGGTACAACACTGGAACACTATTTGCTTCTTTTTTTCTTTTTTTCTTAAGTTGAGAATGACGGTGACCTACACTTTAAAGTCTGCAGAGGATAAATTGCTTTTCTCTGTTGAATTTCAGGACACTGAGAAGAATATTAGGTGCAAGTAAGACCAGCTCATTATAAATAGGTCTCTCCCTAGAGGTTGTTGTATTGATGTGTATAGATGTTAGAAACACAAGAATGTTTGGAACTGTAAGAAATTGGATTCTTGGGAAAGCAGACCCATATAGTTACTGATTTGCTAAAATTCTTTAGTAGAGATAAATACAGATCATACCAGAGCATCCAGATAGACATTTGTCCATTGGACTTGTTTGGCTTGCTCTCCAGCTAAAACCATTGGTCTTCCCAAGACATCCAGATATTCCTGTCAAAAAGTGCAATAAACTTATCAGAAGGCAACTATTAGATCAAAGAGCACAAACAATATTAAAATAAACAATAATAAATAAAAAAATAAAATATCAGGGGAAGAAAGGAAATCAAAATTCACCACTAATACAGGAGGAAAATTTATTTTAAAAAACTTCTTTAAAATTTTACCACAAAATAATTCAGTGTTCAGTTTGCAGTATTTACTGACAAGGTAGTTCCTGTATTTCAGTCTCAGTCACACAGACCTTACACACTCATAACCACCACTCTCTTTCCACAAAATGAGAATTACAACTATTTTTATTCCAAAATTAATTGCTAATGACATAATGAAATTACATGCAGATTACAGAACCTTCAACCCAGAAGAAACAGTGGACAATGGAGGGTGAGTGGTGTAACATCTGGGTATGTTAAGCTCCTACACCAACAATTTGCATAACTTCTATTGGAATAAAAGCAATCAGAGTTATAAAACCTCTTTTTCCTGCCTTGCTTCAGTTTGTGAGTATGGCTAAAGCTGATGATCTTATGAGATGTCAGATTTCTGGACTGATTTGGGAGGGGATGCCATCAAACTTTTTTCAGTCATCAACTTTTTCTACTTGTCTGATCTTATTAGGGATACTCCTTGCCAGACACTGTCTGGAAGAGTTTAACAGAATCAAAGGACTCTTATTCAAGCCAAAAAAGGACTCTTAGTTTCTGCCAAAAAATAGCATGCCTGGCCTTGGAAAGACAAAGAACTCCTATGATATTTCTCTGCTGTTCTGGACATGTCAGTACCTGGACTTTCAGACAACTGAAAACAATACTTCTTTTTCTTCTACAGTTTTCTTCTTCAGTTTGGATCACATAGAATAATCCCAGAGTCCTGTAACTTTAATCACCTGCAGGCAAGTCTGCTAAAATGTTCCTGCGTTCTTTTTGAAGGGAAAAAGTGCAGTGTCTCCCAGAGGGGTTGGATCCATCCAGGTACCTCTCCTATAAGCAGGATTGTAGTGTGGCACCCAGACAAGTTCAGATACCCTAGCAGAACTATCCCCTCACATACATCCACAGCCTCCTCCATGTAATACAAACCCTTTCGATCATGCAGAAAGTATGGCAGAAGGTGAACTATGAATGCCTAGACACATCATAAAAAATTACTGGGTTTATAGGACTTTATAATAAAATTGCTGTCATGTCTCAGCATCAAAGTTTGAGGGACCATGTAAGGCCCAGAGGAAAACTGAGCCAAAAGCACAGACCTTGTGCAGAGGCCTACAGGATACAAAACACTTCAGTCACTCTATGGTGTGCACATGGTCAGCCTGCTTTGGAGGATGTTAACGTGATCAGTGTGCACTCAAGCCACTGTTGGCCATCTGGCCAGGATAACAGGGATCACATTTTAAACTGGTTCATTGCAACCACTTAAAAGAAAAAGTAGAATGTTTTAAGAGAATAATCCCTCATATGTAGAAGAAAGCCTTAATTTTTTTCTCTTCTCTTCTCTTAGTCTGGTGTATCTATGAATTGAATTGATTTTAGCAGACGTGAAGAAGAAACATATCCAATAACAGATATTACTCCACTTTCTGTGTGTTAAAATGCAGTCTGGACTTAGCCAACTCACTTACCTGGGTGTTTATTCTTATGGCTCCAATAGATGGAATTTCATAATAATAACCTAAAATTTGAAACAGAAATAATGCCATTTTACCATAATAGATTGCTGGCCTCTTAATCCTGGGGAATTTAATTTATCTTATAATTTCTACTTTATGTTTTATAAGATTTATTGTTTATGAATGAAATACTTTTTAGTAGATGCCACCACAATGCATGGCCATATGATGGTTCACCAACAGCATTCAGACCAAACTACTTACTCTTAAGCAATTGGAGTTTACAATGTGTTTCTTTTGTCTGTTTTGTTTAAGGCCATATAATATACTGAGCTTGTACTCATGAAATCCCAGTTACTATGATGTGCAAGTATATTTAATGTTTATATTAATATGCTGTGACAGCAACATAATTATATGCTGAATGCAAGCATAGCTATGGTCTGCCACTAGAGTGAATTCATAGTACAAAAATATAAGGCACTCTGTGGAATGAAAAAAAGCTAATGGCTATTTCTCCTACACAGGCAACATACATCAGAAATGTCTTTATTTAGCATTGGGTTTATTGCTCATTTGTTTGAATTAAAAATATTTAAAATATTGCCCATATAATAAGAAGCCAGGCACTGAGATACATCTTCAGTCCAAGAAAATTTTAAGCCAAATTGGAAGGAAGGGGCAGAGGATTAGAGAGGTAAAAGTATTGAGATTATTAACTTCCTTTGCTGTAAGCAAAATCTTTTAATTAAGGAAAAATGAAATAAAACTGTTTCTTTGGATGTGCAAACAAATAAATACAGGAATTTTGGACAGAAAATTATGATCATTTTGCCTCAATAGTAAGATGACATAGGTGGTTATGCTTTAAACCAGCTGGTCCTCATTTGTTTTAAAACAATGGAGGTCACATGCACACAGTATTTTCAGACACAAAGATGTTAGTAAAAACAAGAAATTCTATTCAAAACACAAATATCAATTTTCTGTTAGTATCTGACCATACAATCTACTCTTCATGAAGTTGTGGTATCTTCTTCATGACTTGTCAGCATACTGAGGATTTCATTAGGTTAAAATACATATACTATTCTCCAGGCTATGGATTCTTCTACATATATTTTTTTTTTCCTGTATCTATGCCTTTCTCTTATCTTTGTTTATGTTATTCTTCTACACCTGAGCATATCTGTATCTCCTTCCCTGGCAGTCCTAATTTTTGAGACTTGTTGTAATCTAGCTCACCTCTCACCTCTTGCTTCTCACTGGTTTGTAGAATACTTTTACATTTTCAGTCAGCCTGGAAATTGCTCTATTTAAAACATGAGTGAATATTTGGTAAATTATATATTTTCTATTTATTTCTATTTGTATCTTATGTCATCTTCTACAGTTATATTGTAAGATATTTGAGACACCTCTTTCTCACACTCTCTTAAAATGTTTCTGAACACATTTTTCATGTAAAAATTTCATGTAGAAAACATTTTACTTCCTTAATTTCACCTTTTTTACTTTTCTTTTTTTCCTACATAAAGAAATCAGGGAAAAATAGAAAATACAAGATGCCCTCAGAAACAAAGAAATCACAGTAAGAATAATTTTGATATTTTCATTAAAAAAGGGAAAAAATTTCTAAGTATGTTTCATTGCAAGTTTTAGAGAAAAACAGAAAGAAATGTAACCAGCCAACTAACCAAACAAAAATCCCTTTGTCCAGACCGCTTAATTTAAAACAGCTTTGCTTAATTTCTTATCTGTCATCAGTTCCAATTTTACATAGATGGCTATTACAACAAATATTCTCAAAACTGAATCATAATGGCTTATTATTACAAAAACTACTGTGGTAGTTTTCGTACAACATAAAGTTTTAAATAAAGTAATAAAGAAATAAATATACCAGTTTCTTGCTAACATGTCATTTTTTCATACATATTATGTAATAAAATAACTTCTGGAACTTTTATTAACAAATACAATAAAGCTAAAAATCAAGCCGAAAAATCTATCATTTTTAGAGAACAATAAAGATATCCAAAGCTCTAGTGAAGATCAGTTTAAAAGAAAGACACAGTACCTTTATTTTCACAGGCCATCCACTGTATGGGTCCTTTGTCATAATTATGTTGACCAACAGAAAATGTGAACACACGTACCTGTGCAAGTTCAAAACCAATGCATATAACAACAATAAATCATTTATTAGCTGTGACCCTCAAGGCAATGATACCTGGATTTTTCATGCATTTGAATAGAAAAAGAACACTATGAATTCTCCAGTTTTTGTCACCATAACAAATATGAGAGATGTAATAGATAATATACTATGGTATTTTATGTATTCCTATTATTTCTTCCATGAAGTAGAATCAAGAAGAATGTTCCTTCACATATCCTTTGTACTTTAAAGATCTTACATTGATGATCATTCATGAAGTATTTTAATTTTTAGTTTTTTATTCTAGGGTGGTAATTATAACTCTTCAGGTTTTGTTAAATTAGTTGACAAAATCTATCAATATTAGATGCTCACCAATGAATTGAAAAGAATATATGTGGGGCAGTAGAATTCAAAGCAATGCAAAACAGAACATTTTAGGATATAAAATATGAAATTTTCAGATACTACACAAAATAAGTTCTCATTTTGCTCAGACTCAGTCTTCTTTATGTAAAAACACTAAATTCGTTCAATAGACTTCCATAGAAGGGTTAAGCTTTGATCTTTCACCTTAAGCTCTTGATATTCGTTTAAGCTGTGGGTTTTTTTAGCATAATTCATTTATTTTTACACAATGCTACTCCAATCTATCTCAGCAACTGTAAGGAGTTATGGCTTCAGAATTCACCAAAATCTCTCCAAGTTTTGGACTGAAAACAGACTTTTTAGCTGAAATTATCTTCCATGCAAATTTTCTGATTCGAATGAGAAAAATTTAAACCCAAAACCTGGTATTGCTTTAAAAATATTAAAAATCCTAACAGATACATAGAAAAATTACAAATACTATGTTTCAGTTTCTGGCTGAATATTTTGCTCTAAATTTGCGTGTTTTTGTTAAAAGCTGGGAAAAATGGTTTCCCAACAATTTTAACGGGCTGCTCACTACATTCATGTCCCTCTGTTCAAGGGTTAGACATGTTTTCCTTTTCAGGCATCTCTTTCTTTATGGATCTTTAACTTTACCACTTCAATATACAAATCTTAGATCACAACATGAAATCAGAATACAAATTCCTTTCTATGGATTTGATGTTTAAAATTAAAATATATTAAAATTCATTTGCATGGAGGCTGTGACTGAGTAATAAGGTAATGTTTTCGTTAAATAATACTGACATTCTAAAATTGGAGACATTCCTCCTTGTAAACTACTGATCATTGCTAAGTTTTTAAATGACTATTTATACAAATTTTTATCACATTATTTAGCATGTGGAATTAGTACCTAAACCTCCACTTCTCAAAAAAAGCAAAAAAAAATTGTGTGACACAATCAGAGCTCAAGTATTAACCAAGAGCTGTAACAATGGCTTCACATCATCCATCAGCAGGTAACAAATGGTGAAAGTTTCATAGTCCTGACTCCTAAACGCAAGGAAAGCAAACAAAGCTTTGTGCCAGACGCCATTTTTACTTAACAATATGTTTTGATTTGCTTTATACGTACAACCTCTTTGTGTCTGCAGTTAAAAGCAAAATTAAAGCAACTACTCTGCTGCACTGAGCACTGATTTAAGTGCTTGTTTCTTAGTTTAAGACTACTCCATATAGGGTTGTTCCCTACTAATAGGTCAGGCCAATTACATTTCTGGTTACGCAGACAGGTAGAGGAGTGACTGTGCCTGCATGATGGCAAAATTTTTTTTCTCATAGTTCATGTAGGTAAGGACAGATGAAAAATACCTTCTATTACCCTGAAAATATCAGTATTGACAGTGCAAAAATGACTTCACCTGACATGTTTAAATCTCATTTAATACTGTACCACATTTGCCATTCCACTTTCATTCTTGTTTTACAAAATGACAGATTTAATTCTTCCAAGGAATCTTTCTGCTTCTACTTAGTTACCAACTCGCAAGGTTCCTGCCTACTATACTCCTGTTCTTTTTGAACTCACACTACTCCCAGTTTATTGTCCACTAAACACTTGACTCAGAATAGATTCTTCTCAAAAACTATGGAAAAACCCCACTGAAGGTCACTAATTAGATACTTGAGAAACCTGATGTTTCCTTTGGATAAAAAGCTACTAAGTCATGTGGGTTTTCTTGTGTGTGTAGAAAACACGAATCAATTAGACTGGACTGTCTAGCATTTGATCTCAAATGTAAAAATGAAACGCTGAATTGGATTCAAGTTGTGAAATGCTATGTAATTTAGGGAAAAGCAGCAGTGTGTTAAATCTGCAACAAATCTATAAAGAATTTAGAATTTAAATTATTGACAACAAGCAGGCGACAATACATCTGATTTACTGTTCCTTGGATAATTAACAGAGATAAAGAACTGCAATGAAAATTGGAGTTTTTAATTGTTACTTGGTTTGGCAAGAGGGTGGGATATTCAAAAGAGTATTCTTTTTCCTATTGCCTCATCTGGAATTGAGTAGAATGACAGACCAGCTGGAAAAATGAGTCAGCAAGTCAAATTAAACAAGCCAATTTTAGCAAAAAAAACCCCATGCTCTGTGCTAAAATTTTCTGTGACAGGACCCAGAGTCAGCCAAAGCGCTGAGATGCATTTGTCTATATGTTTTCCTTATAGACATCTCTCCAAAGAAGACAATAGGCTATTGAATTAAAAAAAAACAAAAAACAAAAAAACCAAAAAACCCCAAACATTTAATTACTTTTAATAGGGAATTTATGACTAAGAATACTTGAAGAAACTAGATCAGAAACAATGACTATGAGTACCTCTCCCTTTGCCTGTCCTTTAAGCTTGATTTCAAGCAACCAAGTGGGTTTCTGAGCTGAAGCAAATTGCCAAGTAGTCTTTGATCCCAAGTTGTTTTCCACCACCACTGAGGCCTGGTTATTTCTTCTCTCTGCCTCTCTGCAGCCTCTTGGGTTCTGTGTAAACTGCAGTTCCTGGGTGGTTTTGCCATGACAGTTCCTCTCCACCACCCTCACTAGAGGATGGAAATTTGTGTTCCCCAACCCATTTCCTAAGGAAAGGGCAACCTTGCCTCAAGGCAAATCTATTTATTCTCTTCATAAAGAAACATGACTTCCAAAGCAGTAAAAACCAATGGAAAAATAAGAAAAACAAGTAGGAGCTGTCACGGTTTTTGATTTTAAATGGGACTATTCAAAGTAAAGTACTTCTAGAAAACTTATGCCCTTTGAATTGAGAAGAACTAGAGATGGGCACCAGCCTGCTCTGCCAGCCCATTCAGGCACTGTCTTGGAATTGCTCTGAAATATAAAAGTCCTGATTTTTAGCACAGGGAGTTTAATTCTCTGCATTTTCCTCACTGAGACTAACCTTAGGGAGAAAATAAAAAATTATTTTTTGTATTAAAAATTTACAGTATATAGTAGAGGAATGTACTAATTAGCAACAAAACAGGTGTAGAATTAATGTCAGGACATCCAGACAGTGAGTGGCACAGGCTGCCCAGTGAGGCTGTAAACCTGCCTCCTTGGGGGCTTTAATCACCAGACTGGATATGGCCCTGAGCAACCTGGCTTGATCTTAGACCTGGTATTGGACTAGACACCTCTGCAAGCAACCTGGCTTATCCTGGGAACTGATGAAGGACATCAAAGGAATACAAGCAAAAATCCAGCTCCTAATAAGGGGAAGTGACAGAAAGGAATGCAACAAAAAGAGAAGTACCGTATTGAAGAAAATATAGTTGTCTAATTATAGAATTCATTTGCTATTTATTTGTACTTCTTTCTAGTGGAAGGAGATCATAAACACCAAGGTAAATAAAAAAGATTCTGACTACTACAGATTTTAAGGGACAAAGGCACTCAAGAGAGTTGTGATGAAGACAAAAATAAAGAGGTACCCATGAAAAGGCTGCTTTCCCTATC
>NW_008235964.1:1874279-1877674 GCF_000691975.1 Corvus brachyrhynchos | reverse complement strand
CTATTGAAATAAAACTAAGAAAGATTAAATTAGATGCTTCCTTTGAGTAAATCATGTTATGAGTATTACAGAAAATTAAGGTTTGACTGAAGTTAATTCAAAGGGGTAATTAAACAGAAAGTACTTGCTGTTTAGGCTACTGCATATATGTGTAGGCAATGTAGAATCACTGAATCACTGAATGTTTTGGCTGGAAGACACCTTAAAGATCATCTCATTCTAACTCCCCTGCCATAGGCCTACAAGCACGGCCACCACTCTGCATGCAGCTCAGAATAGAAGAAGTGCACATTTTTTGACAGATTAAGTGAATTCTGTGCTACTGGAATGAGAGAGCTCTCAATAATAGTTTGTGTGCATCTCTTCATTTCTCTGTTTAGAAAGAGATTAAATGACCTTTGGAGATGTATATGTCTATTTTATCAGATACCAAGAGAGCTGTACAATTAATTCACTCAATTGGATGTAGGTAAAATTAATCCTGTCATTTTATGCCTAGCATGTAAAAAGAGAAAGAGTGCATCTTTCTTTACCACTAAATAAACAAACTGACTGTGTCAAAAAACTGATCTAATCAAATAATTCAGCTTTGGTTTTCACAATGACAGTAAGATTTCAGAACATTTTACTCTGGGCTTTATAGCTGCAGGTAAAGATTCACAGATAATCTTTTTTACTATACAACAAGAAAAGCTGATAAAGGGGAATAAATAATGCAGTGATTCCCACATGATCCAGGAAATTATCTTTCCCACTAGTGTGTTTACAGATTATCAAATATGACGAAATTTATTTTGCAGTTTATTGTTTAGTAGGTACACTTATGAAATAAAAGGACAACATAAGAAGCCTATCATTCTGAATAAAATCATAAAACTGCTTTTCTATCTTCCATTAGGCATTCTGTCTTTTTAATCCCTTGTACGTATAGCTTGTAAACTACTTAATCATTTTTGTGTTTTGTGGCATAGGTCAGGGAGTTGTTATGTGGTTTTCAAGCTGCCTCAGCTAAAATTGTGAATGCATTTTTTTCCATACATCTGTGGACAGAAATTTGAAGATAATTTTTGATTCTGCTTGGGAAACCACCTAGGATTAGGCAATAGGATACACTAAATATAGAATTTCACCTAAATTCTGTCTAATAATCCATCATGCTGAACTGCTCAGTTCAGGACTTCCAGGGGCACAGTCCTGAATCATGTGGGTTAGAGCTGTAAATGTAAAGAAATTTCCCTTTTTTTTTTTTTTTTTTTTCTTCTTAGTAAGCACAGAGAGAAGAGAAATAGAAGTTCTGAGTTTAACAGCAGGGGCAAGACTCACAATGATGTGCTAGAGGACAGTTTTAGGATCCCTTAAGCCTTCTTTTATGCATTACATAAAATGGGACATAACCCATTTTCTTTCTCAGGCCATGAGTGCAAGTGGCACAGCATGGCTCACATCTCGATGGCTACACCATGGTGCCATCCTCCCTCTCTGCCTGCCCCCCTATCAGGTCATCTCATTACAGAATTATTTTGGAATAAGCCCTGGCTCATGCTGCCCCTGAACTGAACACTGACATGGCTAAAAGGATTGACTGCCACAGGCCACAAACCATACTTTTGGGTCTGTTAACAATTACAGTATGGATAATTATGGATAACAATTAATACTATGGATAACTGTGGATATTTCTCCAGCCTGCACCCTGGCCCTGGATCTCTTATTAGTATGGACAGAGCTGTCTGGCTCACTCCTATGAGTAAGGCTGGTTTTCTCATGACAGAGCTCTAAGGCTCAGCTTTTCAAAATTACTGGGACAGTGATGCCTCTAAACTTATAAATGAGAGTTCAGTACTTGCACAAAAGAAGGATGAGTTCATGATTCTCAGTTTGAGCACATTCATAACTTCCCCTGCTTTGAATTCCAGGCTCAAGAAAGTTCAGAAGTTGGAGATTCTGGCTTTTGTATGTAACTGTCAGGCTGCTGATGCATTTAGCCCTTAACAGCAATGGGGAAAAAGAAAGAGAGATGACCTAAGCAGCAGGGTATGACACCTAGTCACGTGCCAAGGTTGTGAAGTTTGAAAGGTCTAGACCTCAGAAAGCAGAACTCACAGTTTTATGTCAAATTAGGAAATAAAAAGAAAGGCATGATACACAAGCAGAAATGTATCAAGTTATATTTTTGACATTTATGACTACATTAGGATCTGTCCCTTGCTGAAGGCACTCTCTAAAAATATGTGTAGACTTGGGGTAACTGGGAAGAAAAACTCCCATGTGAAACAATGAGAAGAGAATTTAGCTCTCAAATATTTAAATGCAAAGATAATTGCAGGCTGGACATCTTTGAATTTACAGACATGAAGAAAGTATTAATCCATATGATTTGAAAATCCATTTGACACTACAAGTGTTTCCATAAGTGACCCTCTATACTCTGATTCAGCAAGGCATCTAACTATGCAAGTGTCATCTTGAAACCAAAGGAAAAATCTTTTAGCTGAGGCACATGTTTAAAGACAAATAGAGCAGGTCCTTGGAAATACTATTTTAGACATTTATCCACAGCAAATTATTTCTTCCAAACTCTCCATGTGTATTTGCAATCTTCCCTATCATTAATCTTTCATTCACTACAATTCAACCTCAAACTTCAAACTGCAATGCTAGCTTATTAATTCAAAGTCTAATTATAGTCTGCGTAATTATAGCCTAATAACAAAAAGAAATAATGACACTCTAAAAATTAGCTCACATTACAATCTAATGCTAATCCTTCTTCTATCTTAAAATAAAAATTATGCTTGTTGCATATCAGGAGATTATTGGAGAATCTCACTTTCTTGGGTATTATTCTATACTGATAATATGGGCCCCAAATAATTTAATGGTGTTAATATATTGGGAAATTAGGATCCAGAACACTGATGCATGGTGTAGTTGTAAGGAAAGGAATTAACAGCTGAAAATTATACCTGAGCATATAAGAAATGCATACAATGAAAGGTGTATTTTCATAGAAGAAATTATAAGTGAATGCCATGAATCCATGAAATATGTTTTGCTAACTGCAAAGTGTTTCAAAAATGACAAAAGGGTTGGGTTTTTTTCCCAGCTTGTTTTGTTCCCTCACAAAGAAAAGTAACTGCATGAAAATGGGGATACTTTCTACTGCAGACTAATGGTCAAAAAGGCCATTTTAGTTATACTGAAAAATTTCAGAACTAACGCTCTCACAGAACTAAAAATAAAAAAATACTAATTCAGTCACACTGTCCTACAACTTCTTAGTGCCATCTTGTGGAACCACAGCACCTCATTCCTTACTCATAGAAGGGCTGTCCTGTGTGCCCCTTCCTCTGCAGCCACACAGCTACAAGTACGAAAGTATAAATTTCCTGCTG
>NW_008235964.1:1811928-1874251 GCF_000691975.1 Corvus brachyrhynchos | reverse complement strand
TTAGACAGAATGGACCACCTTTAATTTTTTACCTAGTTGAGACATAATCTTTATGGGCCACAAGTATTACAGGAGTACAAGTACAGTTTCGTATGCTCACAATAACTTAATGTTGGACTATTACATCATGATGAGGAGACAGTGACCTCTACCGCACAGTCTCCTCAAGTAAGGTGAAGTTTTTGATCTCAACATTTTCTAGGTGTGGGTATAAATCAGCTCTGTTTTCTTAGCTTTGTATAACATAAGCCTTAAGAACAGCAACAAGAAAGAGAAAGGCTATACTCTCAAACACACCAGCAGGACTTCACATTGATGTGGTTGAATTTTACATTTGAGTCAATTTGCATATGTCAAGCCTGCTAAAAACTGGGCTTTGGCCCACTCTCCAGCCTTAACAACTGTGTCAGCAGAGCTCAAACACACGCACAGAAGACAAACCATTGCTCCTTCCCTCTGCCCCTTCTTTGCTGCCACAGAAGAAGTCTCACCACTTTGTCAGGAGTGTGAGAGCTGGCAGAGGCTGAAAACCTCCCAGGTTTAACTCAGTTAAAACCTAAAAATTATTGCAGAATTGTGGCTGTAGATCTAGCTCAAAGGCTGTGGATACGCTGGTTGCTTCTCCCGGGATTTCCTCATCACCTCACCCCACCTCAGAAATCACTGTACAGCAGTCAGTTGCACTAGGTGATTTTCTAGCTCCTCATCCTGTCTCCCAGACTTCAGATAAAGAACATACTGTCCTCTTTTTTAACAATTCATCTGTTGAATATTTTACTTTGACTACTCATGTTCTATTTACTCAGTTGATCTGTTTGCTTCTTTGGGAATGTTAATAACAAATTTTCCCTGCTGAAATGAAAAACAATTAAATTCCTCCTTTCCCTAAGCTGCTTCTCCCTGACGCTCATCATCTAGCATTCTCTGAAGAAAACAACTTTTTCTCAGAATTCCTTGTAAATTTGGTGGTCCATATCAGGAACCAGACAAGGGAGTTGACAAAGTAATTCCCACTGTACTCTGGATTAAAAGCATTTTAGGCATTTCTTTGATAGTCAAAACAACATTTGGAGGCAGCTGAGCAGCTGGAAAGGACTGGATTAATTAGAGAGATATTTACGGTTCATATTGTGACACTAAGCCTTCTTTTCTTTTTTTTTCATTGTTCTTCTAAATCCCATGGAAGAATTACTACAAATATCATCCAATTATTTAAAGGAATATTTAAATATGCCATTTCAAACACTAATTTTAATCACGTACTCTGCCTTGTTTTTTCCCACACAAATAGTCTTGTATAGTTGCTTCCTCGATTTTTTGCTCCCATTTCCTCCAGTTCTTGTACAGCATGGAAAAGTGACTGAAATTTAACAATTGCAAGTGCCAAACAGTTGTACTAGAAGAGGGAAAAGAGTGGGTGGGAAAAGGAAGGACCCTCAGAAACCCTCATTTCCAGCAGAATCCATTTACAGGAAGTCTCCCTGTCTGGAATTATCAATTACAAAAATTTCATGTCTAGTTTGATAATTGGCTGATGCTCATGAAAAGAACATGAAAATTCTAAAAAAAAAAAATTATTTAATGAGCTTTAGAAAGGGTATGCCACCCAAACAGGTGAGGGGACTTTGCCCATGCTCACATGCTGTTTCTTGAAGACTGACCTGGGAACAGAATGGTATCTTCAGATTACCTTAGAAGATGGAGATTAAGGGATGAAAATGCTGCAAGTTTGGTTCCCTTTCCTTTTCTAGGTGGAAAAAAACATTACAGCTACTGTATAATGATGGAAACTCAGCAGTGCCATATAGGGCTATGCTGGGGGCAGCCTGACCTTGCCTTTGCTTGCAGGTAGGACGTGCCATTCCTGACAAAAGCAGGCGGTGACGATGACACCTGTCAGCAGCTGGCAAGTGCCCGAGCAGGGCTGAAAGACAGATGCTTCTGTGCAGTCATGGAATAGAGAACGTCCTTCACAGTTAAAGATTAATTCAAGCAGTTCATGCCCACTCATTGTACTTCTTGCCAAACTGAAATTTCAGGATTATCTATGAGAAGCATCAAATATGTACAGACAGCTGCCACCTATCCCGTGGGCAGTTAATAATAAACATAAAATTAATCATGACCCAGTTCACTCATACACTGAATAATATGTATTTTCATTTCTTTTCAAATCAGAGAAATAAATACAATTTTCAGGAAAAAAATACAAGTGATTTTCCCCTGTAATCCACAGGTAAAACAACCATTTGGGGTGTCTATAGCCTTGGTGTATTGAACAGTTTGTACCAGAATCTTCTTAGTAGATTTAGATCTAAATTTTGCATTCCCAATGGCTGAAAGAGCAGAGAAAATTTACTCTAATAGATCATACTTTAGGTGACAAGGTATAAGATATTTCTGTCTATAATGTGATATAAATGTATTTTAATAACTTCTGGCAAATTATTTTTTAAAAAAAAGAAATAAGGAAAAAAAAGAGGTCTTCAGACCTCATTATAAATATGCTTCTTACAGAGAAATGTATTGTAGACAAAACATTGCCTTAGAGGGTTTTGGGTTTGTCTTTGTTTTTTTGTTTTCAAATGAAATAGCAGCTACAGACTAAGTTTGCAACAAAAAGCATTGAGGTTATTGTTTTTCCTGTCTGCATGTAGGATTGAGAATACAGAATTGTCAAACCACATTATACAATTCAAAGTGGTGGCTTCAAAAAATGATTTGCAAATAAAACCAAATTCTTCCCTGTAAAAAAAAAATCCATTTACATAAACTCAGAATTATTAAAAAAAAAATACATTTGCAGCTGGCACTCCAGGTTCTGTGGTCATTATGGATAAGATGTTTTTGTTTGCACATGATTTAGGATGAGATTATGAAGGGCAGAATTCCTATCTAAGCCTCAGCAAACACTAAATACATTACTTTGAATTTGATACAAGGCTAACATGAGTTCAACTGAAATTACTGACTTCAAACAGAAGTTGAATATAGAAACAGAGGAATGGAGACATATAATAGGATACTAATTCAAAGACTGCATATGGGAACTGATTCTCTTCTGAAAAATAACAGATTTTTTGGGGGGAGGGGTTTTCTTCTATGTTTTTTAGGACTAAGACCTACAAAAATGTTTGTGAAGACCTCAAAATAATTAGAAGCGAATACTTCAATGCCATTTTCCTTAACCATACAAGTGCAAGATCATAAAGTCAATTTCTTATTCTTCTATTAAAGACAACCTATTCTTATATCACATTCAATTCTGCATATTAAATTCTATCCTATACAGTGCAAAAAATTTGAGAATATAACTGTGACTTCCTGGAGATATGACAGCGCAGATTTTAGCCTTTTCTTTGAGACTAATCAGGATTCTGAATCCAAGTCACTTTCTAAGTAGAGACTGGGGTACTTTCTATTTACCAGCATACTCATTCCCTACTTGAAAGATGACTTTTTTCATTGCCTTTTTTCAAAATAAAGGGTGTATTTTTTTGCAAAATGCTTTAGAAAAAGACCTTCTAAGTGACATTTAGTAGTTCTTACTCTTGATAAGACCTGTCAAACAGAGTTGCTCCACCTCATGGCCTGATGTTCTCTCCTAAAAAGCAACCTTTCCTTACAACATTTGCATCAATCTTTAATACTCTGCATTGAAGTTGCACAGAGTTTCTACTTGCCTGGGTAAAATGTACAATTTACCTACACTTGCAGTCTCACTTCTCATTTCACATCCCTTTCCTCTGTTATGCTTCTTGCATATATAAGCACATATTTCTTGCTATCCAAATGGACTGTAACTTTGTTTTTCAAAAATTTTATTTCCGTCTTAACCTGTCATATGTTTAGGCTGCTGCATGTGTACATCTTGTGCCACCATCTGCTTGTTTCAGCTGTTTCCTTACTCTCTTGCCCCCTAAAGAGATTCCTATTCAGTATTCTCCCCCTTTGAGCACTGGTATAAACTCTTCTGCATCTGTCTGTCCACTTTTTCCATCTGTGCATTGGCAAATCTTTCCATCTACTATAGACAAATGCTCAACACCCACCTACGAGGTGGCCTAAGGAGCATTTAGAAACTAAGATGTATATCAATTTTTAGAGTCACTTAATAATAGTTAATTATTTTTAAAAAATATATTCAGTTGTGCTACCTTAGTTACACTGCTTATTCTATTAAGTAGACAAATTCTGCAGTTTCTTCCCAGAAAGTTGCATTCTTAAACCAGTGTTGTAAAGTTAACCTTTGGAAAATGCTAGACTCAGTGAACATGCAAATGTCAGAATTTTCACTATATAATGGGCAATTTTACATAAAGGCATCTCTTAATCTTCATAATCATATTCATATTTTTTTCTTCATCCTTTCTGGCTTTTCTATGTGCAGAAAACAATTCTTAACTTTTCAATTTTCTTCACTCTTTGTGTTTTTAAATGAATAGGATATGTGAACCACTCTTATGTGGCCCTGACAGTAAAACAGCTTAAATCTTCTCTGTCTCTATTTTCTGTAACTGACTCATTACAGTCAGTTTTTACTTACTTATTGCACTTCCCTTAATAAACACCAGAAGCATAGAAAAAATATGTATAACTGTGAATATATAAGGTCTGGTAGATAAAACTTATAATGTGAGACAGAATTACTGAATAACTTGTAGCAGGTTAGGAAAATTTCTTATTCTAGAAGATGCCAAGAATAGTTAATTTATTTCTGAATTTTAAGGTAGAATGATCTGTATATCTAGGAGAAAGAAAATATTTTGAGTAAAAGATCAAGAAGTGATTTTTATTACAAGGAAAGGAAGGTTTCATAGCAGTAAAAAAATTATAAGAGACAGACTCCAACAAACACAGAGAATTAGGTAGCTGAGTAGTGTAGGAAGAAAATCTAAAGAATGAAGGATTAAAAGCAAAATGGTAACTCAGAAAAAAGAAAACATTAAGTGTACAATAAAAAACAGCTTAATGTAATGTAGGATTAAAGATACTTAGAAAATCAGGCACAGATACTAAAACTGAAGAGGAACTGTTAAAAAAAAACAAAAACAAACAACCAAAAACCCCAAAACATCTAAGGAAAAAAGATTAAGAATAAAATAAAACCCAAATATGTTTCAATAACATAACACAATTCCAAAATGGTAAGTTATGCTCTATGATATATTTACCTAAGTGATGACATGCATTAAAAATAGATATATATACAGAAAATATTCTGTTCTCTTGATGCCACTTAAGTTTCTCTCACTGTTCAAGAGCATGTTCTAAGAAAGGCAGCGACAATGTGCCTTTATACAAAAAAGAGGTGTAAAGAATAAAGAATGAAAATAATCTAAGATATTAATTTGATGAATCTGAAAGAAATTAGCTTGTTTAGTTGAAAAGACAAAAGCTGGATAGAAAACTTGGATTAAAGTTTCAAAATAGAAATTGTTTCCTAAAATGGAAGGGGAAATTATGATGAGAATTAATTGCTCTTATTAAAAAATGTAAAATGAAATGAAAAAAAAGAAACCCAAACAAAACTAAACCCCCTAAACCTACTTTTTCTTAAGGAAATCTAGGAAAGCTTTCTAAATAGGTAGTTGTTGAAAGAGAAGAATGTAAATACCTAAGGAAGCTGTGGAACTGGATACTTTAAAGAAGAGGTTACATAAACACCATCAGGCATGGCCTAGGTATTAAAAGGCTCATTTCAGAAAGTCCCAGACCTCCAACACTTGAATTACAGAAGAACATCATCAAATCAAATAGTATTTCACAGCAATTGCAAATTCACAGGAATAAATGCACAGTTAATATATGGGGTGGCTGAGACAGGATGGACCCTCTGATGTCTAGCCTCAATCAACTATGCCATATGTAGCATTTTGTTTGTATAAATAAACAAAATGCAGTCCAACTCTCTTGCATTTGTCCCAAAACAAACATAATGTGCTTTCTATATTAACTGATACTCTATCCTTGTTGCCTTGATTAATCATTTTATGCCATCTGCAGCATCAACCTCAATGTGATGCACTGAATCAATCGCTATTACTGCAGTGTTTGGAATTGAACATCAACAAAAATAGAAGTATCAAATAGCCTCCTCCATGCCAAATTTGAGGGAAACAAGCTGCCAGTTGGGTTTTATGTAACAGATACACATGACTTTAATAAGACCGATAAGGTTACTTTTCAACAAAGCTATATTAAAATTTTCATTAGTCTTCTGCAGTTCTCAACACCTCCACGTGGATTTTTATCTTGCACAGGAGATAAAAATGTCTGGCAGCCCAGAATCATTCTCATAATGAAACAGCAGCATAAAGAGAAACTCACATCAACAGAGAGATGTGTGTGCAGACACATGCATGAAAAAATTCTTCTGCATGCAGCTCTTCCTAAAAATCCCCCCTCTGCCCCACTGCACTTTCTGCTGCACTTCTTGACTGCAGCAACCTCGCCCAGATGTCCATACACAGAATAGCACAGGGGATATGATGGCTGAATGGAAAAGTGAAAAAAGTAGAAGAAATGTAATGGATATTGCTTCCTTATTAGTCTCCAAGAAAGGCTTGGTGATGTTATTTAGTCTAAAGATAAAGGAGTCAGTGAAAGATAGTGTGGAAAAGATGGGCAGACTATTGTTATCAAAAAACATTGCCAGGGCATGGACACATGGTAGCTTAGCATGTCAGTTTAGAAAACAGCTGTTGTAAGAACAGTGTATAGATATTTTTGAAAAAGAGTATCTTAAAAATCACTGAACTCTGATTTCTAGTGGGGAAACAGGGCTTCACAACCATCAGGTAACTGTGGTTCAAAATCTAAGTTTATGGGGAAAAAATGTGTGCCTAATACCATACTGAAAAAGAATAAAGCTACCAACCTCCCCCTCCCTCCCAAACTGTTCTTGCATGGATTTATAGACTCAAGACGTAAATAGCTCAGTATTGTGCAGCTTGACTATTACTGAAGCATATTTGGGTAATGAGTGTCAAAGGAGGGATACTGCTGTTATGGAATATTTAAATTCATTATTGTAGTAGAATTAATTTATGTTAGGAATCCAGAAACTGGAACTGTGGGTATATTGCAAGCCCTTAATTAATAATTGGAGCTAAGAGGTAAAAAAATGTAATTTGACTTTAGAATAAGATGCTTCTTTGGTGAATACTTTAATAACAGTTTCCACTTTTACTTTGAAAGAAAAAATAATGGATTATGGAATTTTTAAGTACTGACCCAAGTTTCACCCAGAATATTTTAGGTTTACCATTTGTGCATATCCTGGAACATACAATAAACTAAAATTAACAGCTGGAAGGTGACACTTTCTTAAGGCAGAAGTAATTAGGAAAGGAGCCAGGGAGTCAGTTTAAACAGCTAGCTGAAGCTTTGTTCAACCCTTAATTTAATTACTTTGTGTTATATCCTGTGTCACAAGTCTACCACACACTCAGAAATGCCAAACCTGTTGGGGTGCACTCTGACAGCTGTTCAGCTCTATTCAAAGCTGGCAGTAGTGTTGTGAAAGACGCTGTTTCTATTTTCAACTCTGTAAGTGACTGTATAAAGTTATACTTGGCCAGTCTGATCCCTGATGAGAATTACACGGCTACCCAAAGTGGAAATATCATGGGCTTTTTTGATGATCCTTTCTAGTCAGGACTAACACTTGTCTAGAACAATTCATACACCACTGCCTAAATTAACATAGTTTTGATTTTAGTTTTACTAACTAGCAATTATGCTGTAACAGGTTGAAACCAAAAAAGAAAATGGTTCCCTGCTCTGGTAATGACAGTAGGAAGCTTTTTTTTTTTTTTTTTAAATGAAAGTTTTACAAGTTCTTTCACATAAATATTTCATTTTATCATTCTATTGACATGCTGAATGTGTCCCATTTGGAAGAAGTCAGTGGCAGCTGTAAGCTTCCCAGTGGAGTTCCAGCAAGCTGGAGCCTTCTCCCACAGGATCTCTACCACTGTAGCAATTCTGTGCCTACCACATACAGATATTAATAATGGAACTGAGTTTTTGGAAAACTTCTCTTTACATAATTTCCTCTAAAATGATACTGTCAGAAAAATCTACACAAAATGAGGTTATATTAATCATGGCAGGTAATTCTGTGGGAATGAGACATAAGACCCAATTTATGGTTCTGCTCCTATCTGAGGGGTCAGACCAATCCTGCCTGTGTGTGTTAGATCAGTCCATCCAACCCACGCAAACCTCTATCATTCTTCAAAACCTCAAACAACTAAAAATGCATGAGGTATGTTTAAGGTCTTTTCCTACTCACATAAGCTGAGCAATCTTTCCAAATACAGATTCCAAGGGGACAATTTGCCCCAAAGATCTGTGGTTTTCTATTTTCAACCTGAATTCAAAATTCTCACGATAAACGCCTACAGGGAATGCATTTCAATTAAATTTATATTGCTATCTTCAGTGAAGCCATCTGTAGGAGGAGTGCAAATAAAATGAAATTTAGCACCCTCATTCCTGAAATTTAGAGCATGTGTGGTATTTTACACATTTAATGTGAGTGCCCCAAATGTCACCATGAAGGTAAACACTCCAGTTTTTAAATATCAGGCTCAGCGTGTAGTTGCAATATATGACAATAAAATCTGGCTTTATAAAGGGGAAAAGGCATGCAAAGGTGAAACACAACAGTGATTTTCCACTTCAAACAAAATGTTCCTCCCCAAATCTGTGTTACGTAAGTTTTATAATAACCTCCTATTTGTACTGTAAATTATTTATATAGACAGAAAACTATTTTAAATGTATCTGTATGCTATTTCAAATAGATTAAAAGCTCTAATTCAAAAGGACTATTTTTCAGCCTCTAGATTATAGGCTGCTCTTTTAGTAGTTTTCAATTGTTTATTGCATTCATTAGCTTAACTTGAAGGTTGCACCAAGGACACTGCAAACAAGTGTACTAAATCACGTTATTTGATGGGCCAAAACTGAAGCTTCTTTCATGACAAGGAATTACAAATTAACTGAAATGGAAAAGAAAATACTTACAGAGCTGAAGCAATTTTACATCAAGAAGATGAAAACAAGGATTAATAGATTTGAATAAATGGTCTTTTCTTTGTACAAGAAAAAGAAAGTAAGTTTACAATACAGTGTGCCTAAGGTGGGAAGTGACTGACTGTGACATAAGACAATAAAGATTCATCTTTTATATACTTTATGCAAAACTCAAAGACAAGTGGTCAAATAAATGCAGAGCAGGCAAGAAAATACATATGCTGATACATATTTATACCATTAACTACTTCTACCGTAAAACACAGAAAACTTTTTAACACCTTATATTGAATAATCCCTCTACAAATTTATAAATATGAAAATAGTCTTAAATTCAGTGAATATTTATGAAATAAATTATAAATTAACTGAAATAAAGACAACAGGAGCTACTCCCACATCTCTTTAAAAATATCATAATTTAGTATAAGAAATCAGCCTACTCTGCAATCTAAGAAAGTAACGAAATATTTGGGACTATGACTTAGCAAGATCAGAAGTGTATGTGTATTTTCCATGTTCGAATGTGTCTACCAATTATGTTATTCTCTGCTGATAATGAACTAACATTAAGTTACATACAGAGGCAACAACAAAAGAGCTCACGTCATCATTCTGGAATCAAGTGTAGCCTTACTAAGAAGAGCATTATCACAAGCATATTTTGTATAAATCTTATTTTTAAAAGTATTAGAATGCTATGAAAGATGTTAGGAGATTTCACTGTGACTCCTCAAAAAGAATTTTCTGGTCCAGTCTCATTAGAAGCTCTTCAACCATAAATTTCTCTTCAACACTACAAGGATTGTTACTGATTGAAAGTGATAAGGAGAAAGCAAATGGTTCTTCAAATTACACCTGCCTAAACTTGGTACTTCAATTTCAATGTCACTTTGGAGAAAACCAGTAAGGACTAATACCTAGCAACCTAGTACTTCATTAGACAAGTGACAAAATGTAAGTGTTTGCTAAGATTTGGACTTGTAGATGCATAGACCATAAAAGAGTGTAGAAAATGTGCCTTGCATTGCATCAGCACTGCATTAAATTATGTATGATAATATACTGACACACAGTGACCATTATCACCATCATACATTTGCTGTATACAATAAAACCCCCAAACCCTCCTTCACTAGAGGGAACAAGAAAGTGACTGTGTATAGCATTTTATATGTAACAGTATACATAAAACCACCCTGACCCTTGGCAGTGAAAATTTACAACATTAAATGATGCAGTAAAATAACCATTTAAAATTAGTAAATCCTACATTTCATTTATTATACTTCAAAGAATAATCAACCATCAGGTATGATATGATTAAGACCACAAATCTCGGCCCCCGAAATCTGTTTTGTTATTTGGACTGAATATTTTACTACACTTTCCTCCTAACACAGCAAATTAAATGAAAAAAATTAATAAGGAATCAATCATGCATCTTCCCCTTATGCATGTATTTTCTATAGCTGATGGCTGTTGTTGTAACATGATAAAAGCTACCACATCCAAATTTGAAGAGGAATCTCTGCATATATTTTCAGAGTATAGCCATGTGTGTCACACAAGGCTATGATTTCCATTGTCTCTTCTAACTGCCAGTTTAAAAAGTACTTTCAAGTCAGACAAAGGATTAACTAAACCCTGCCATATCATTCTATGTGAAACGCTACTGTAAAGCAGCCATAAAATGATTATTCAAGGTCAGTGACTGAATTGCTGGTCTAGATACAAATTCAGCATTGCATTTCCAGTTCGACTTTTGAAAGGATTAATTCAAACATTGAGGATTTCCAACCAAATACTTCCACTGCTTTATATACATCCATGGCGATTGTTAAAGTGCCTTCATGAGCCATGTTCTAACTTTTAGCTGCTTTTTTGAAAACAAAACAAGAAACAACTCACAAAACCCCACAGGTACAGGCACATCCCCAAGTACTAGAAAAAGTAAAATCTTAGTTGCAGTGTGAACCCAGCTCATATTCCATTTCTATTTAGAATGTGATTATCTAGTAATAATAATAATAAATGATGGTTTGCACTGAAATTTAGTAGGAGACAACTCTAAAAGCTGTTATATTTCATGCACACGCTCATGCATTTTAAGTATGCAAAAGCCAGACCAGAAGTTTGATTAGATTCAAAGACTAAACCCAAAACCAGCACAGCTAATAATCCAATTTAATCTAAACAAAAGAACTCATCCAGGGCTTCTCATGTCAAACCCATAATTCTGCTTGAACCACAGATCAAATTTCATCAACAGAAAGCCATCCCACTTCTTGCTAAGACACTCCAAGGTATAATTAGCCTCACTGGGAAAAATGTGGGTTTGTTCCAGCCCAAATCTATTCAAATTCAGATTCTAACCTTGAGTCATCATTTTGCTTTTGCCTGGCAAACAATGAGAGCACATAGAAGATATTTGCAGTGAGGACATAGAGATACACACATGTATCATATCATTTAACTACCTATGTTTCTGCTGGGTAATTCAGGGATTACACTAATGCAAGAAAAATGTCAATAGAAAGTTGAGTTCTTTATGGCTTAGAGTATACTTCTGCATCACTTGAGACCAACAAGTCTCAAGGTGTAAAATATTAAATATATTTTATGATTTTTCAAATAAATATTATTGATTGAAAAAGCTTTAAGTGTCCTAAGGATCAATACTAATACATTTTTTTAAAAGCACTTTATACATGCACCAAATATGCTTTCACTTCCATATTTAAATGTTCCTCTTTATGTTGCTTCATTTTATACAGTACAATTTTCATATATCACTTACTTTTTTGTCTTCGTTATATTTGTGGAAAATTTCTTGTGCTCTTTCTTCACCACCATCCGTAAACAACATAATAATCTTATTGCAGTTAGCTCTGGAGACACTGTGCTGTAAGAGAAACAAAGAGAAGAGTTTTTATATTTCAGGCTATAAGGAATAACAACTGTTTTATTTGATGGCTTTTATACCTACAGGCTTACTACTTTAATGTGGTAATGTCAAAACTTAAACAATCTTTTAGAATTTCATTCAACACCCCCTTCTGAATGAAAAATAAAATAAAATAAAATAAAATAAAATAAAATAAAATAAAATAAATGCACTTTTCTGTTCCCTGAGACTTAAATATGAGTCATTTCAGATCTGGCCCAACAGAATGGAATAGGGATTTGGGGGTTCCTTTAACATCCACAAACTTGAGGAGAGCTTTTTTGCTCATATCCATCACATCAACCCCACAGTGTCCCTTGACAGATGTTCTGCATGAGACTTGCACAGTGAGGATCTCTAAACATTTTTACTCTTCTCTTTTCTCATTCTTACTTTTTTTCCTTATCCTTAGATTCCTTGTAGAAACTGGAGAAACAATGACCCTGTAACAAATTATTGAATATGCTTATTTGTTTTCTGTTGGACTCCTACTTACAAAAAGTTTCCAGCTCACTGACCAATTGAATAAAAACTCTGCTAATTTAGGCATTCTATGGGATATCCACCTTATAAGGTTTGAAATATTCTTGCATTTGCTATTTTTGTCATATTTCCTTAAAATGGACTTAATCTTCCAAGTCTTTAATTCTTTCATGTTGTTTCTTTTAATTAATAATACTCTGAAGTGAATAGCTAATCTTTAGAAAGGTATTTTAGAATTAGGTTTACATAATATACTGTAGCCAAGATATGGCCACCTAGATTATTACGATCTCTCCATCACCTACTTTTCCAACTATATTGCATTTCAGAGTTGAAAAACAGAGCATGTTCCATTATTTCTGGAGAACAAGCCTGAAACAATTAAGAAGTCCCTCTGACTCCTAATGCATCAAAGTAACTAGTAAAGCCCTCGAGAAAAATGCAGTGCTTTTTGCAAAGGAATGAAAACATTGTTCCACAGCCAGATCAATAGAGGTGAGCATGAATTTTGGCTCCTCTTTCTTTATTCTCTAAAAGTTAAGAATGTAGTCTAAGCAAATTGCTCATTACTTTTGCAGCTGTTCCTTGCCCTTTGTGTTGAGTACAAATGGTCCTAGTCAGACACATCTTGGTACTTCTGAGTAGTTGGATGTGACAGAGTAAAACCCTTAGAGATCCAGTGACATAAATTCAACTTCTCCTTCTGCAAGCCTGAATTTTGCTGGATTAATTTACTCTAGAGTCAGGAAGATAAACAGGAGAGTTGTCCTTATAAAGTCCCCTGTTCCCCCTTGCTTTACTATTGGATGCTACAGAGTGACTGTCACCAGGCTGGTCAGGTGTCATGATCCCACTCCCCTCTGCCACTTTTCATTCTACTCATTGGTCTGACTCCTGTAATCAAGAGACTGAAACATCAAAGCCTCAAACATCACCCAATAATTCTCAGTATTGCAGCTCTGCAGTTCTACAATGTTCCCAGAAAACTAAAGTATAAAACCTTAATTAACAGGGTAAGAAATATTCCTCAAAGATTATTTATATTGAGAGTTCAATATTCAGTGAAGAATTACTCTCTTTCTTACTATTACTACTTTCAAATTTAAAAATTTGAAAAAAAAAGAAATCAAGCCCAAAGACTTCCTTACACGTAACAACATATAAAACCTGCCTGAAATCAATACATTCTCTCCAACCTCATCAGCACACTGTGTTCCAGTTGGACTTAAATAATTTATGACCATATTTCGCTTGTGAAATATAACTTAAAAGATACTGCTTTGGGCTGCAGCCTTCTCGATATTAAAAAAGTAATAAAAGTAGGGTTGGATACCTCATAAATAAAGAAATTCACCTACATTTACAGTGATTTAATATATAGACCAAAATAAGATCAGAGGAACAAGGAAGGGGACCAAAATTTGCTCATATTATGGAACTTTTCTAGTGATTTTGAAAGAAGCACTGCTACAGGCAATGTGAACTTGAGCTCGACTTTGCTTTCACTGACTGAAACAGGACTTTTCTAGTGGCTTATTTAGCATATGCATACATAGTATCAGAAAAAAGCAGTTTTCTCTTATCTCCTCGTACTTATAGCAGGACATTTACTTACACTACATTGTTTAGACATTAAAGTCATGTCACAGAAAAAAAATCCGAGATTTTAGCCTCCAAACATTATTGGAAACCTGAACATGAATAAGATCAAATCATGTGATATTACTCCATCCCTGGAAGTGTTAAGGAAGTGTTAAGGATGGAGCTCTGAGCACCCTGGTCTGGTGACAGGTGCTCCTGTCCATGGCAGGGGTGTTGGAACCAGATCATCTTTAAGGTCCCTTCCAACTCAGGCCATTCTATCACTCTATTATTCTCCCACCAAAAAAAATTTGCATCTGGATGAATGAATTTAACACATTAGTCTCTTACAAGGGATCAAGGAAATTACAACACATCTTCTAGCCCCTCCCCCCTTTGGATTAACATGGAGAAATACTGGCTCAGAGAGTGAATATATAACAGATTGTGAGAAGATGATGCTGTAGTTTCATCATTTTTCTGAACAGTTTGCCTTAGCAGTCCAATGGGCCACAGCTGAATGGGAATGTGTTGTCTATACAGGAGCTTCCCCTGGATAAGAAACAGCTTCTTAGATTAAACCACAGAAGAATACCACTGGAATTGAGCTATGCATTAATTTTTAGCTCTCCTGTTTGATATAGGCCTTGTTTTTTTCTTTCAAACAGGCAAGCAAGATATGATCCATTTTATATTTATCTAAAATTGCTTTTGTTTTATACAAGTTTCATGTCTTTAAAATTAACTCTTTAAGTGGCAGGTTGCAATTATACCTTGTGACATGACACTTTAGGAATGCATTTTTCACTATTTTTTCTTTGAGAAATCATAGATATTACAGTATGAGGGGAAGAAAACCCCTCCTCAACTGCTGCAGCTGAAATATGATTTTCAAAGAAATAGCAAGTTAATGTAACAATAAATAATGGGAAAATGCTGCATAAAAATATGAAATCCAGATTATTGCTAATAAATTGAATTAGTATGTTGAAAAACTTTCAGTGTCTATTTCCATTTAGCAACACATCAGACAGCACTTTTTTCATGGTACAAGAGAAACATTATTTTGGTATTCTGGAAAGTTGTTTGAAATAATTGTCATCCAGAAACAGTACCGACAAAATTATTTTGAAAATTTGAGCAATACTGCATTTATATAAACCTCAGGGCAATTGGACTATTTGAATTCATAAATATACAACTGGAAGCTATCCCAAGGCATATTTTTTATTATTTATTTAAGCCTGTATTATACCAACATATTATATTATCTTGTCACCAGAATCTTGGGCTAAACCCATCACCAGCCCTTTACTCTTCCTGCTAAATGGATTTGTCAATATTTGGAGAGGATGAGTATATATCCAGAACCTTGTGCAATCCACAATGTCCAGGCATAACTTCCAGTCTTGCAGAGATCATGTGAGGCTAATCACACTTCTGGCTCCAGCTACAAAAGAGATGGTCCCACTATGACACTGATATCCAGTTATTTTTTAAATAATACTTTAGTCTTACAAACAAGTCCATTTTGAGGCTTCCCCTGTGTTCAGATTTTCTTAACGGTTGCCTGGACACAAAGTATGTATCTGGTGTTGCACCAAATGTAATCCATAATTTTAAGCAAATATAAATGTTATGAGGAACATATTTGGCAAAATTTCTTTTCTTCCTGGTTCCCACTGCATGAGACATCAACAGATGCAGAAAAGGGGGAAATGCCATCCAGCCTGGTCCAAAAATGTCCAGCAGACTTCAATATATTGTTTGTGGTTTTACATAACCATCAGCAGAGGACACCCCCTCATTTCCCCACCAACCCCCTCTGCTAATCTGAGCAACGGTCTACTGAGAAAATTCCCACAATAACAGTCCATTTTCTTCTCCTCCACCAAAATTTAACGAGCTCAGAATTTTCAACATCAGATATAGACTTAAACTGCATACACAATGTCAGGGAAGTGTCCTGAAGTTCAGAATCTGGCAGATTAGGAAAAAAAAAAAAAGTAAAAAAAAAAATTACAAAAACAGTAAGGATAAGAATACATTTCTTACTTGTTGAGCTATATCCTCACCTGCTACAAAGTGATAGGGCTTTATTTACACTAAGGTTTAAGATATAATATGCAGTCTTCATGAAGATAAGTAGAACTATTTTTTAAACAACTACATGAACCATTTAAAATTTACTAATAAACCCCAAACATTTGCGGTAAATGGGAAACATTGCTATTCAAAAAGCTAGTGCCTGGGTGAAAATTAGAAAGCACAATGTATTTAAAACATGGAAACAATGCATTTAACTTTTGAGGAAATTATTCTTCTTATACACGGGAAAGAGAAAGGAATTAGAATACTCTCAGTGAGTGAATACTACTCTTGAGGCATCATCAGGTGCCTAGTATTCCTCTATTAACTAACTTATTTCCTCCCCTCTCTCTTGCTCAAACCGTGGTAAAGTATTTATAACTTGTAATAAGTGTGAAATTGTAGGTTAGCTGAGCACTGCTAGGAGATGATGTGGTAAAATTGCAATAATAGCACAGTGATACAGATCTTTCCATTTTAAAATTAACTGCAAGTCAACCACTACCACAAGTGAATCACATGTTAAATGAAAAACCAGCTGAATGAATGAAGTAAAACAGTACAACTGATTTGAAACCAAATTAATTCCAAAGTCTTAGCAATCTGCTGAGGAACCTGCAATGAAAAAAACATTTTTGGGATAAATTTACTTGCTAAATAAAGATTTGCACTTCTACCACTCAGTTACACAATGAAGGAGCAAGCAGTGGCCATCTGAACATTCAAGTTCTCCTTCTTCACCTGACAGCAGAGAGATCTTACTTAAATACTTACATTTAGCAGCTGTTCAAAAGCGTAGCTAAAGCCTTTTTTGTAATCCGTAATTCCTTTAGCAGAGATTTTATAGACAGCTTCTTTCAATTTCTTCTTGTTCCTCACATTAGCTTGGACAAGATGATTAAAGCAACTGACATTCTGAGCATTATTATTAAACTGCAAAATAAATAGAAATATTATTAAAGACAGTTAATTCTCTCTTCTGTGTACTGTAGCAGTAAATATTTATGTTTTCTGGATCTTTGTGAGATAAAGAATGTCAAACCTGGATTTCAATTTCCACTATGCTGAGAACATCCAGTAGTGACTGGAGATTTCAAAATGAGGTAATATTAAAAAAAAAAAACAACAGGTATTTGGTGCTTCACTCTGTGGCAACCCCAAGAAAATCTACTATAGTGGAAAAATTCCCACAAATTTTGTTTCAAGTTTACATAAAGAAGTAAAACTCAGAAATGCAGAGTTGAGGAAATAAAAAAAAATAGATAAAGATATATTTTACTTTTTTTAATCACTGAAAAGTATTGGTTATCAGGTGACTTCCATATTCCATGAATTAGTTTGGTGGTTTACAGTGTAACTTGTACATCAGATTAAACTTGTAAATATACATTATGGAAAACACCCTTGGAAGCACATGAGAGTACATTTGCAAATATGAGAATACTGATGATAGCAATACAAATTTGTGTCTTGAGAACACATATTTCTGCTGTCTTACTCACATATTTATAAAGTCTACTCCCTGAAAAATAATTTATATGATATTCTGACATTATCTAAAAATATACACAGAAAAAGTTTTAAGAGGAATACGTCTGCACAAGTGGAAATCAGTTGAAGATTGCTTTTAAATTCATCTCTGTATAAATATACATACACTCACATATACTAAAATACAGACCTCACAATTTACATTTCAACTGAAAGCAGATTATTATGCCTCTACCTGATTATGGATGTTCAGTGAAAGTAAATATAAATGTAATTTTATGTTGTCAACCTGGTACAAAGCCTTAAAATAACTTAAAAATCAAGCCTCATTGGCTTAAGTCTCACTACTGCTAACTAGTTCAGCAGTGCTCTATAGAATAAAAGGTAAATAAGGTCACAGATTTCAATAAATGCTCACCTACTTACATGTCTAAAATAAATCACCAAGTACCAGGTACAAAGTAAAGAGAGAGAACTGCTGTCAGCAGCAAATACCAACCTGTAACTGTAGAATACCTACAACAAAAAAAAAAACTTGAAAGGATGAAGGGATTAATAATATTAAACCATTTTCAATTAGGGGGTTACACTGTATATTATTTTAATGTATTCCATATTTCCCCCAAAAGAATATTTTTAGGACCAAAAAAACCCAGCATTTTTTGCTGCTTAAGCAAAACCGTGAAATGATCGCACAATTGTAACCAGTTCACTTTGATGCAGAACACTGACACACTCAGTGGTGCTTCCAATAAAAGTTTCTTACAGAAGTAACCAGTAAATCACTTAATGATTATTGGATACATAAACCATGTGGAAGTGAAAACAGTTATTGTGCTGCAGAATTATTTCAGTTTGCCTCAACCTAAATTTATAGCCATGATAGGAAAATTACAGACATAGAGTAATTTTATAAAGACAAGGTCTGAAAACCAATTCAAATTGTCAGCTGGGGTAAAAGTACAGAACTTGTACCTGGAAAGTAGAAGAAAAAACTACCTAGTAGGCACCTCTGCCCTACAAAAGCCAATTTCATCTGAAAAAAATAAAGTGAAATCACTTCTCTGCTTCACCAGTGATATTATATAGATATTATTTAATAACCTAATATAAATAAATCCTCAGTTCAATCCTATGGCCTGCGCATGGCTTGTCTTTGCTATGGCAAAGTGCAGTTTAGACATTCAAGTGAAAATTTAGTAATGAGAGCAAATTTCTCCCTGGAATTTCACTAACATTAAACTGCCAATTCAATCGCTTGCTAGCAGTCCTGCAAATATATCAGGATAATTATTTCTAAGAAGGTCGGGTATCCAGCATATGGATTGGTAATTATGGCTATAAAAACGATTTATAAAAAATTTTCAGGAGTACTCGTTCAAATGGTGGAGGCAGCTGACAAGGAAACTGTGCCATACTACACTTGCACATTAAACTGTATTGCCCGGTACTCACATATGCTGTAAAGTGAACAGCAGGTCAAGCCAAAGCATCTGCATCTGTAGATTCACAAATGCTGATGTAAAATGAAGGAGAGAAATGACACATTTGTAGAATGGAGTGTTACATCAACCAAAGTCTGCAAATGCTGTAATTTAATTAAGCAAATATATGAGCCAGCTGTTTGCAGAGACATCAGTCAACATTAATGCTAATGTCAGTCAGAAAAACAGGTGAGCAGAGTTTTTGATTAGATGAAGTAATCAGTAGGTGGAACAACAATCCTCCAGAATGAACATTTCCCTGTTTGCTAGGAGATGAAGGTAAAGTTCAAATGTGACTGATGAAAATGCTCAAAGGGGGAAAGAAAATTCAGGGGTCCATTTAATTAATCTGCACTCCAGTAAAGTACTGAAGTAATGGAAGTATTTCAACTGTAAAAGCTTTCAGATCATCCTCAAAACTGACATTCCATATGTGACAAACACTGGAGCATTCAAAATTTAGAGTTAGCCAAACTGACCCAGTTTTTAGTTATGCTCATCTGAAACACAACAGCAATAGTGGCACTATGATTTTTTACACTTTAAGATGTGTAAAAATGTACACATCTTAGTTTACAAGCCAAAATAACTGCTTTAAGCCTTTACTGATTACCGGCCACAATGTCTGACCCTTAAATACCATAATAATGCTTATTTCATTTCACAAGATTTCTTGAAAACCAATTAACAATACACACAATCACTTAGCATTTAACTGAAGAAAGAACATGTATGCTTTCAAAAAACAGTTGCCATTTCAGAAAGTCCATGTTCTTACAAAATCAAATCCTATCAATGGTGTAAAATTAAGGTAACTACAATCCATACTTTATTGAACAAAGTATTCAGTGTATCTATGTGAAGTACGTCAGCTGGGTATTTATCAGCTTGGTATTCCCCCTAATTATTGCAATAAATATAAACATATGCAACAAAAGTGCTATTGGTAAAAAGGAAATGAAAGGCATGTTTTTATGATGCCGTGGGCTCAGTGGTTCACTTACAAAACAGTATATGACGTTTGGAGGCAAACCATTCAATTGTTAAAATGTAAAGACACCCTATACAGTCTGTGACCACCAATGAGAACTTCTACTTTTTCAAGTATATGAAAAGCTTATTCCTTATCTAAGCTAAAATAAGAGGGGCTTCCAGTGAAACAGCTATAAATCACAGAAAACAGGATAACCTTGAGCTTTTTATTTTAAAGCATCATGAAGTATTAATATAATGAAATCTGTCTTGTAATTATACCTGCAAGGTATAGGACCTAGATGCAGTTTTCACTAGATTATTTCTCACTACCCCATTTATTTATATCCTTTTGCAGTTTCCACCTTTGGGATGTCCCAGAACAGTCCTCCATTCTGAGGAATTTAAGACCTCCTCTTCACAGGTTTGGGCAGGAATAATTAAGCCTGCTACTGGGGCACAAAAAGTGTCAAGAGAACTTGACCTCGTTGACCTCAGCCCACCAGTACAATCTTTGGCCATATATGGGGCAACTCAATAACCTGAAAGATAAGACAACCTATTCAACTTAACATGAAACTCCAAATGAAATGCTTTGAGTCTAATGCTGCTTGAACTTTGTCATTCTGGTGAAGGTCTGAAACAGAAATACTAATCTGACAGTCTTGTAAGGACTTTATCTTCCAATGCAGAAAAGGATCAGCTTGTGAAAACCAAGTGAAAAAAAATAGTGAAAAATTATACAGAACTCCAGCAAAAGATTTAAATGCTTGAGACCTTTCCCCTCCGTTGGGTAGTTCCACTGAGCTGTGTGCTCCTCCAGACACATGGACCCCTGCAATCCACAGTGCCCCAAGAGTTGAACTTATGGAAAATAGAAGGCTGTCATTCTGAAAACCTCTTCTAATTCCAGAATAGTTACTTATGCATTGCCAAAAGCTTCCTCTTTTCCACAATCTCAACCTGGAAATCCTTCTAATAAAACTACTAAAACTGCTACCTCAAGATGAGGTTTTTAGAGGATTCAAGGGAAGTGGAACAGAAATAATGATTTATTTCCTGTATCTCATCTCACTCTAAGCAGTTTGTGGATATGCAGATCAAAAAACAAATAAAAAGATCCTACAGACAGGTGTTTTCATTAAGAGGGCAATATAACGCAAAAGAAGGGGGGTGGAAAAACCCCCCCAGAGAAAACATCTGAAATGAAGAAAGAAAGTATCAGAATTCAGAATTGGGATTTACAAAGGCTGAAAAATGTTTGAGATGGTTAAGTTGAAAGATCAAAGCTATCAAGCAGCCTGGGAAAGAAACAGGAAACAAAATAGATTAGAAAAAACAAACCCAAACCAAACCATTTATAATATATTGTGGTGGTTGTTTTTTTTTTTTTTTCTAAACTTCATTCTTTCTAATACATTACCTGCTTAGCAGATGAAAACTGCCAGGTCTATTGGGAACTGCTTTTATAATCTGCCTTTTGCAGATACCAGTCAACCTCTCCCCAGCTGACAAACTTTAGGAAGTTACATAGAGCATATAACTCCCAGGGCCACCCACACTTAAACATCACAGTCATTTCCAAACATTGCTCAGAATCTTAGGCTCCTTCCGGAATAGCTCAGAACTTTTCTCATTTCATTGGTGAGAAAAGGGAAGCAACAGGAAATAAAAAAGTAAATCCAAGGTTAAGGCATGGCCACAAGCTCTAATCTTAATTGCCCACTACAGGAATATGCTTTTTCCCTTTCCTTTGTGCAAGCAATTCCAAATCCTCAAATTTGCCTTTTAATTTGATACTAGTTATTTTGTTTAAGCCATTTAAACCACATGGTCAAATAGGATGCAAATTTTTAAAGCATGAATTCCCATAAACATTTTATCACTTAAACTTCTTCAAAATGCACATACAGCTAATACCATTTATTCTGAAGACTACAGCACTGTGAGAGAAAAATACCTGATTTCACAGGCAATGTATGAATTGATGAATATTTCAAATTCTCTTCTGTATACCCATCTATCCCTCTCTATAATTCTAAATAGATCTCCATCTCCCAAGGAGATAAATAAAGGATACAAATACAAGGGATATAAATCCCAAATCCAATGTCAATCATTCTGTTGGCAAGTGTAGGAGGTTATTGAAATACAAATAAAACATTTCAATTGATGCGGCTTCTTTTATGAAAGGCAACACAGAGAATCCTGCTCATTGCACTGTCTTAGAATTCACATTTATGTAATGCTAGCAAAACAAGTAGGCTTTGAAAAGAGCAGCAAAAAAGAAATGCTTTAAAGGACTAAAGAGTAGTATCTTGGGGCATTAATTTATCTTTATCAGAAAGTGCTAATTACTGTTTCTGACAGTCAAGTTTTTTTCTGCTGTGTCTTCATACAAATCTATATATTTATCTATGTATATATAACTACAAATATGTACAGTTATTTGCTTAATTATTTGACATGATCAAGAAAGCAAGCTTTAGTCAACATTTATCAATGCTTTTCAGACAAAGCATTATTCCACTAAGGAAAGCCACAGTTCTCAAAAAACATAGAAATAACTTTACGTAAATCCTCATGAGAAGAAATAGAGGAAATCAAATCAATGCAAACTCTGTGATTCAGTTTGAAAAGAACTAAATCTTCTGTAAAGCATCTCATTACTGCAAAATGTAAAAAACAAACTCCGATGAATTGAGGACTTAAAAAAATCTTTCAAGCTTTATTCACTAGGTGGCACTAAAACAAAAAAAGTTGAACTGGTCTTACAAATACCACAGAATGTGAAATTTTACATTTCTGATGGAGAACATTGGTGCTTTCTGTGAGTAGCATAAAATTCTCATTTCAATTAAACCAATAAAATATATTCATGTTCCAAATGATTGAAAAAACACAAATATTAAAATCTAAACTTCCTCCTTAAAGGAGAATTTCCACATCTTGAACAAAAAAGGTCCCAGCTCTAGGAGGATGAAAATTATGGAAAAACTGTAAAATTGCCTACTTTCTAAATGTCCTTCTGTGCCTCCAATATCTGTAGAAGTGATAACAAATATACCAAATATGTAGGACCAGGTCTTTGTAAAATTGCAGATTTTCCCAACCATCCTTACCTACTGTCTCCCTCTTCTCTCAGTTAGTTTACTGATATCTATTGATTCAACATATCATATTAAATCAGAATCTTCTGAAACTGCATTTCTAAGTTAAAAAATCAAAAACCTAGAAAATAACTCCCTTTCCGAAATTTCTGACATGACATGAGAACCTGACTTAAGCTGTATGTAAGTTGTGAATTTTTAAACATTCATAAATATTTATCCTTTATAGAAAATCATATAAACTTGAACCAGGCAGTAATTTCTATACTTAAACTTGTTATAGAGATAAAACTTACACATTTAAAATACCAAGACCCTAAAAGCTTAATAAATCAATGACACCATTACAGGAAAACTGAAAATTGAGGAAAATATAGTGAGTTTGCTGAAGACTTGCTCAGATACTACTGCTGCTGACTTTCAGTCTGCTGAGGTTTGTTGCTATGCTACTTCTACCTTGTGGCTAAATCAGCTTGGTGACCCAGTTGTATCTATACATATTAAATGAGCAATAGTGAAATAGATCTGATTTCACCAGGCTTTCATTTTGTAGGTAATCCGGCTTTGTCATTTTCTTTTCCTTTTTTTTTTTTCCTGCTGCTTTAGGCTTGGTAATAGGATTTCAGGGTTAATCCCAAGAATAACTGAATCTTGAATAAGGCCAGTTAGAATCAGTATTTGAGCAGTGAGAAGACATTATAAATATTTATCAGAACCCATTTAGAGAATAGTATGAAGGCAATTTGCAGTGTTTTATTCCCATGTAAATTCTAAGTACACAGAAAATCTGAGTCAGTTCAAGCAATAAAGGTTGGTAATTTGACATGCCAGAAAATAATATATGATATCAAAATTTACCATTCATATCTTCCTATAGAATAACTTCTTTCTCCTATTCTATGACTTATGTACAGAGAGTCTGCAGTACAATCCTACATATACACTGTAGAGAAAATATAAGAAACTTATTCTAGGACCTGCATTTCTTAAATTGTATTGCAAGTATCAATGAAACAAAATTAGGATTATATGCCAATTTGCACTATTGGCATTTCTTGAAATTTAAAATGTATCACATTTCACTGTGAAACATACATATGTCTATTATAGACCAGAGTTAACAGAATTCAACAACAATAAAGCAGTTAGATCACTAAATAGCTGGTGAGGAAATATTGCAGAATAATAAAAGACAAATATTAGGAAAAAGACCAAATAATAGGCCGAAGTCTGCTCTCAGTTAGCTTTGTTAACCTTTATAACCAATATTATCAACTGCACACAGATCAATGAAAAGCTGCCACTAAGTACCACAGGATTAAAGTTCAGATCAGAAAATATGATGCTGCACTGCCAATCTCAGTTACAACCAGAACATCTGCATAGGCTGAAAGGTGAATTTTCTTAGCAAGGTGAAATTTATGGTCTTTTTATGCTGCTGAGGCTAAGTTAGCATGTATTATTTACTTAAAATCGTGTTTCTGACTTCTACTAAAAAATTCAGTACTGTAAACTTCAGCATCTCCCAGGGAAATCTGCCTGATGTTAACTGCAGCACAGCTGTAGTGCTGCAGCCCTGCAGCCTGCCCTGCATGGCACTGCTCCCCAGAAGCACTGGGGAAGAAAGATGTGACAGGAAGATACTTCCAAGAAAATTGTTTTGTAGACACTTTTTTGTTATCACTTGACAGGGAAAATCTTCATTCAGTCAAATTCAAGTTGTTTAAAACATGAAGCATCCTTGCCAAAAAAGATGAATCATAGAATATATCAAGTTGGAAGGGATCCATAAGGATCATCAAGTCTAACTCCCTGCTCCATGCAAAAACTACCCAAAACCCCCATGACTAAGAGCATTGTCTAGACATTCCTTGAACTCTCACAGGCTTGGAGTAATGATCAGTTCCCAGGGGAGCCTGTTCCAGTGCCACACCACCCTCTCAATGAAGAGCTTTCCTAATGTCCACACTGAACTTCCCTGAAATTCCTCACGTCTCCCCACTGCTCATCAAAGATAAAGTTTTAACTGTTACCTATAAATTCTCTAAATATGTGAGGTTGCTACTCAGGGTATCAAAATCAAGACAAAGTTTTAGTTGGTGCAAGAAGTTGCAAGACGGACATACATTTCAGCATCAGCTCACATGGCAGAGGGACAGCAGGGGGCTACAGTATCACCTCTGTGTTCTCACATCTTGACTTCAATGTCCCTGTCCCCCTTTTAGGGCAGACCACTGTGCCTGGCTGGGCAGGTGCCTGGAGTTCCAGAGCAGTGAGGAGGTTGCAGCAGCGCAGTGCTGACATGGGAGATGCTTCTGCTAAGGCAGGGAAGTGAGAGACAAGAGGGAAAAGTGTGAGTCTTGAAAGTGTGAGACTTGAGAAGTCGATGACTATTCCATTCATGCTTTGCCTAAGTTAGGAGGTCCTTTAGATTCACTCCGAACTATGACACTGACACACATAATTATTACCTAACAATAGACATCTTTTATAGAAAGTATATTTTTAAAAGGGGGATCACATAAAAAATAGCCTCTGCCTTGTCTCAAAATTTATGGACAGCCTTCTTGCACTAACATGGTGAGTCATCTTTCTCCAGAAGAATTATCAAAGCCAGCCCAGCCCAGCCTCTTCTGGGCTGGTAAAAAACAATGGTTTATTGTTCAAGAAACCATTCTTCCACCACAAATTTTTAATTATATCGTCACAACGCTGCCTAATAAAAGTCTCTTAGTTGGAAAGCTGATGCAGCAATTCATTCGTGGTCCAGCATCTGACATGCCATAAAACATCCCAAGATCAATGATATGTCTGACAAAGTGGGGACCTCTTAAGTAAGATTTGTGCTTTGCTGAAAATTAAGATATTGGAAAGAAAAAATAGATTCATTAAGCAGTGGAACCATGAGGTAGAGCTATCAAATCATTTTATATACCACTACACTATGCATTTCAAATATAACTTTTTATAGACTACTTTTTAATAAACTACTCTTTTTAAATACTACTAATATACTAGAAAGCTCAGATTTATTTTGGAAATCAGAGACACCCATGCCATGTGTTGCTAGAAGTCTGACTCCCTGACATTTGACAGTTGCAAGAGGAGACAATAAAAATGTGTATTGATGCCCAAAGCAATCCCTCAAAGTGGGAATGGAGGTGACTTTTCTAGTCATCTGGAGATGTCAGTTATATTGTACAGTAATAAATGTACAGTTTCCAGCAACATTCCTGCTCCTGGCATCCTGATGAAGAATTTGAGCTTCTAATTTCCATTCCCTTTGGCTCTTCATGCACTCAAGCACTCTATTCCCCAGAATTAATGCTTTGTGACAGATCTAAAATGAAACAGATTTTGTTTTAAGATTTGCCCTATTCCTTCTCCAAATCTTTCTATGTCTTTTTTCTATCTTAGATACATTTTGAACATTTTCCTTCTACAGAAAGTTAAATTTACAGTTGATAACTGTAAAGTGCATTTCAGGTTTGCACAGTACTTAGTACGGAATATTTAAGGGAAGAACCCTTAAATAAGAGTAAGGAGAGGAATGGGTTTGGTTGGTTTGGAGATAAAAGGTTGTGTAAGATAGAAGTGCTGGTCCTAGAGGTCTCTAATAGTGAAACTGGTATGTGTGCTTGCATGACTGCTCTGCATTTGTTTGTGTTATCTGTGTGGATGGCCTGATTTATGTATAAATATATATATATATGTGTGTGTGTGTGTGTTATGTATGTATGTGTATTTACACGTGCTCCATGTATATTGTGCCAATTGGGAAGACATTTGGTAGGCTCCACGGCACAGAGCTGCAGCAGCCTCAGCTCTCTTGAGGTGTTGAATCTAGCACGATATGATTTCCCCTAGAAGGTAAAATAATATATGTATAAACAAATAAATTCCAGAGTTCAGATGGCTTGGTTATTAATTTATAACTCTAAAAGAAAAATAACTTAAGCTTCTAAAAGTTTGTCAAGTTTATTTGTAGCTGTGTAAGGCTCAGTTTAAATGAGAAATTAAGAAAAAATTGTTGAAACATGTCCTTTCTTCCTAAATCCTGTAGAAATATATCAGGTATGGCGAGATGGTCTTTGAATAAAAACGTGATTATCTTCTGTGTGGGATCTGTCTGGCTGTACTGTTACAAAGGCTCAGTTGCTTGTGCACAGTTCTGAGGCGAACATGGCAACTTGGCCTCTGGAGATGGCCCTGACCCAAGCTATAATTCTCACAGAGCAAAGAATTGACCCTGCACTAACATCAACATAATTTTTATGTTGTATTCCTTTTTACACACTGAGATAGTATTTTAAGCCAGATATTCCAGAAGAAACGTAAGCAAGTACCACAGGGAGTATTATCACTGGGACAGATAAGCAACACTTCATTTTCACCTCTCTGTCATAGACAATTCTGTATATGTCTGCTTTATGTAAGTATTTGCTGTTTGGTCCTAGTGTACAGAAAATATTGCAGGGCTGGTGGAAATGAAGTTAATAAGAACTTTTTACTTACACTAAAGATAAGAGAAAGCTTAACTACCTAACACGTCTTTTGCTAGACAGACATGGGAAAACTGTTAAGTATACAGAGAAAAGACAACAGTAATTGGTATGTATTCCCTGTTCACAAAGATGAAATCTTTGCAATATTTTGAATATTTGTATCACACAAGAGTGATGAAGTACTTTCCAGTCCATTAATAACTAAGGTGGATGATGAACAACTATTTGGGACAAACATTTAAGTCTGCAGGATGAAACAAAAAGAAAAAAAAAAGCAACCCACCAGCAAACCAAAATCTTTACATATTTTTGATTTAAGGCTAAAAGGGGCAATAAGACACTCCAATCTGACCCCTTGCATACTGTCTCACCACCCACATATCACTGGTTGTTAAAATTCCTTTGGTTACTTCTGCAATAAATCATAACAATTACATTCAGTGGTAGATGTTTGCTTAAAGTGCATCTTCCAGAAAGGCATTAAATATGGATATGAAGACAACAAGAATTTTTCCTTGCAATTTTTAGAGGCATATTAAATAGTAATACACCATTCAAATCTATTTGGCTTCAACTGGTGCTTCTTGCAGTGTTTTTTACCTGACAGGTTTGAGAATCTATGGATACAAGAGTTTCCCCAGCAACAGCATTTCTCATCTGTGATGACATCAGTAATTAGACCAATTATTTTTGTGCCCCAGAACAACCAAAAAAAGGTTGAATTCTCTGAGTTTGTGAGTATGCTTCTCAGATGATGCACTCAGATGTGTGAGAAGATGCTTTCTAGACCCAAGCAATCACCTGTAAAACACTTTCAGTCCTCAGAGAAGACACCTACAATATTGTTTGTAAAATCTGAGCCAATCCTTTTTGTGCTAAATTAGTGACATGTTCCACATTTATGTAACAGTATTCAGACACAAGAAAGGAGTCATATAGTCAAAATCTGAGTTCAATTTCTTAAATTTGCTTTCCAGAAGGGAAAGTGAACCATCAATCCATACACTATTCAGATGAAGGGTCATCTCTAGCCATGTCACTGAAGCTGTACAATCATTTCTAGCTCATGATGTCAGATGAAGATTGCAAGAAGCTTGAGTCCTAGTGGTCCTTCACTTTTTTTTCTTGACAAAAAACTGTGTGATTTGCTTTCCTGAGGATCAGGATCCCACTGAAGTCAATTTCATTTCTTAAAGGTCAGCCAATATATTATCCTCCCTACACTAATCTTCCTCTCAACTCCAGCCCCACCTGAAAGACTTTAACACATCTTTACTGATTGCTTTCTTGACTTTCTTTTTGAAGGGAAGATAAAATAAAACTTAATTCTGCAGACAGATAAACATTCCATGACAGTTTTTATACTGCTGTAACTCATGATGCTAAAAAGAAAATTCTAACTTCTTAATAATTCCTTGGTTTCCATAATTTCCAAACTGTCTCCGTTGTTATTTGCAGAATACTCATCTTCATTACATTTGCTAAACGTGTCCTCCAGATATATTTCCCCTACATATATTTCCATAGATACATAGCCTTGTTCTACCTGTAATTATTAGTAATGCAGAAATTGAACACTAGATTGTGATCATAACTTCTCTGAACTTTGTTTAACCCTGCACCTACAGTGCTTATTAAATATACCTGTATGAAAAAAACCACATTCAATTCACTTGCTCCTTGAATATGGAGGATGCAAGCTAATGACCCACCATTAAGGAATGGCTAATGATTTTCCATTAAGAAACATTGCTACGAAGATATGTTTCTCTGCAGTTATCATTGTTCCCCCTTTTCTTGAAAATGAACCATTCAATTTAAGAGAAACTGCAAGGTCAGTTAGATAGATTGCTGTTAAGAGAATCAGGAAGCCCAGCACTCAGCCCTAAACTTGTCCTTCTATCACTTTTCATTGACTATGAAAAAAACCCAAGCCATGCCCCCTGCCAAAAAAAGGAATTACATGTATTTGTTTACTGCCTCACACAGCTGTGATGATGAGGAGCCTGTTCACTTAATTGAAGCTACCTGAATGCTTCAGGATTAAATCACTAAGAGAGGTGCTTATGCAGACATACTTATTGTAGAGGGAACCCGACTCTTTATCTAGTTTTTTATTTGTCAAATAAGGAAAAATATGGCAGGCATCTTCATATTTTCTCCTTAGTATTGTCCATTCAGGAAAATGGGAAAGTAAAAAACAAAGAACTTTGGCAAACCTGTTCATACAGGAGTCCTTTTCATTTCCTCTAGATCCACCAACAGAAATACTTCAGTACCACTGATACCATGATCATGTTTAATTTCTCCCTCAAGAAGTGATGCTGTTTGGAAATACGAAGCACCACTGAACTTCTCTGGGTCAAAACTCAAAACCACAAAATTAAAAAAACCCGTCATACTATTTGAGTATGTGATTTAATTTCAGGTCCACTAAAAATATTACATGGAAATAATAAAGGAAACAAAGTTTCAGCTATTTTAAAATAAAATTTGACAAGTTTTTGGTAACTGAAGTACACTCATACAAAGCTAAAATTTCTAGCAAAGATAATATAAGCATGACAAGCTACCTGGCTGTAAAATCTAGCATCCTCTTCTCTCCACTAGGACTTCAGGCTAAAGTTTCCACCCATGGCACGTTAGTTAATTTAAATTAGCTTAAGGAAGTAGTTCCCAGAAGGAAGGAACATCTCCACAGATTTAAGATAATATAGGTCCAATATGAACTGCAGAATACAGGATGGATGTAGCAGAAAGGGAAAGAAGCCCTTTGATATATTGAAAAGATTTTACAAGACTTTCTTTTCCCTCTGTTAGAATATTTAAATATTTTAATTAGGAAGGCATAAAGATTTTACCAGTTTAGGAGTAACAGAGACAAAGTAAACAGGTTTGCAACCACTGAGCTGTAGAATCACATGAAAAACTGCTACTAAATATCAATGGGAAATGAGGTATCATCCACAGATTTTTTCTTTATCCCCAACAATAATTTCATAGGCTGGGTGCATAGCTTTTTCTTTGAAATCAATTCATGCAGAATTTACCTTCCCTCTGAGTTTATTCAATGTGCAGAACTACATAAAAGCAGGAGATGAGCTGTCAATTTTCCCAGAATATTATTCTGTTCTATCTTGTATGCTCATGACATTTAATTTCCAGTTCCTGAACAGTAAATACTAGTTTGGATTTTTAAAAAGGCTAAGTGAATTTAAGAAGTGCAACAGCTTCTGACCTTTAACACATCTGTTGCCATAAGGGAGGCCTCTCCTTTGTGTGGTTTTCTGCACCTCTGCAGATTTGAAATACATTTCTCCTGCACACTACCCACAATCAGAAATAAATTACACTCTTGTGTCAACATCTGAAACCAAGTCACTAAATCATGACGTGCTGGGATGGAATTGCTGCCCCTATAATCTACCGCTCGTTGCTATCAAAGCCTATAACCGGATTAGTGGGAAAACAGCTGTATTACTCATACATTTAAGCTCTTTTAAACAGCAGGTTTTCTGCCTGCAACAAAGCACAGCACTTCAGATAAGGAACATGCAAATCCCAAAGGAAACCATGATATATTAACCCCTGGCTATCATTTCATGACTTAACAGTTCATTCAACCTTTTTTTCCCTGGAAATAAATGCAGGAACTATGATTATTCAGTTGAACTAATCATATACAAGGCACAGTTTGTTAAATCATCCTGTCACTTTTAAGAAGTGATTGACATAAGCTTAAATCCATGTCTTTCAGTTGTGCACATGAATCATCGTACATATGGGTTTTGTGGGACAACATCTTGGCAGAGGTTAGCCGTGAAGCAGCTCTCTAGTAAACTCACTAAAGACTCTAAGGTTATTAAAAATAACAAGCCATAAAACAACTGCCATATTTTAGGCCAAAAGATCCATGAGGGAAAGAAAAATTGTAGATAACTTCCAGTTAGTGTTCACATACCCAAATGCTAATGTGTTATCTGAACATTTTCACCTAGCTTTTTCGACTTTTTGGTTAGCCAGTCATGTCTAATACTGAGCTGCTTCAGGGGAAAATGTTCTTAAGCAAAAAAATGCAACATATTGAATAAATTTAAAAAAAATATTGAACAAATCTACACTTTTTTCACCTTGAACAAAATGTTTCAGTTGATATTTTGGGTGCTAAGTTTACTAAGAATGCACTGGAGTTGGACATGAGATATGCCTTCTCCATTACGGAATATTTTGTGAATCATGATAGAATCATAGATCCATTTATGTTGAAAAAAGACTTTAAAGATTATCTAAATGTTAAACTAATCCTGTCAAATCTTTAAAAACCAAAAGACATATTTAAAAAAAAAATCTTTAAAAAATGACCAAACTTCTGTGTTCACTTCTCTCACTTGTAGAATGCCTTTTAGTAGTACAACCATTTTTTTCCTATCTATAGCATATGATTTCCTGTCTGTTAGAGGAATAAACTATAGACATGTCATAACACAATGCCCATCACAATTCCATTCATAAATCATCTGAATACATGAACACGTAGGTTACACAAAAGTAACTGCAATACTGAAAGAATCTAATAAAGACTTTTAAATTATAAGTGCACAACACACCAAATAACATTTTATGAAAGATTTAGAGATTTTCATCTGATGATGAAAACAGCTCAACCAAAATGTCCTCTTGGGTTCTTCAGTCAAATTTCTGATGTGAGTCTCTAAAATTCATTCATTCAAAAAAAAAGGCTCTTATATATTGTAAGTAAAAAACCCGTGGTAAAATGTACTGTAGAAAATATTTGAGGATTTCTGTTCCTTTTTTGACGCAAATCCCAAACTTGAGGCCTCACAAGAATAACAGGGAACCTTAGCTAATAAAACACCCAGAGTTTAAGTAAGGTTTAGCATTAAGATACACTGTTTCTGATCACCTTGGAGCAAAGGTAACAAAGCTTGAAAAGCTGTGCAAATCAAGAGGTAGTAGGGGTTCAGATTTTCCAGCGGTGAAACCTGGCAAAGTTCCACTGAACATACTAATCAATTTCCATCAGTTTATGATTACAAGCTTTTATTTTTTTTTTTTTTTTTTTTTTTTTTTTTTTTAATAGTAATAATAAAAAACATTAGGGCTTTTTTTCACTTCAATTTAGATGAAGGAAAATGGCCTAAGGAAACACCACAGAGAGAAAGATCTTGTTTGCTCCTTGCAGAAAGTTCTAGTTAGATTGTCAGCAAACCATGAAGCAATAATTGGTTTTAAAAAAGACTTCTTTTAGTTCTATTTCAAGTCTTTCTCCCTCAGGCTGGCTACAACATGACTCTACAAGTTGAAAATTATCTCCAGAATCACTTCAGTTACTCATCATTGAGGCTGTCTCTTGTTATTAAGAATATGTCAAGGTTCTCAAATCCTTAGAATCAAAACTCTACAGTTGAACAGCTTAATAAAAAAAATTTTAAAAGCCTTGCCCAAGACTAGAACATGACATCCAAGGTAGCCACCTGAAAATGGAAAGTTGCCCATACTTTCTTCAAGGATTTTCCCTTCTATTTTATTATTTATTATGAGAAAAATTGCTTTCCCAGCCATCAAGCTGCTAACTGTAGAACTTCTCAGCTACATTTCTTGGGCGGGTCAGATATATGGGTGTACATCTTCTTTATGCATCAAACAATGAGCAATCCAAATATCTGCTGTGTAGAAAACCTGGGAACCAGCAATTATTTCAAGAGAATTTGCATATATCAATCTAATGGAAGATGTTTCATACAGACCACAGTATTATATTGGAAAGGAGAATTTGGCCATGCAGATGTTTATTTAAATTACTTTTGCCCTTAACCCAAATGTATATATAATAAAAAATCTAGGACATTCAATTTATTTTATAACAACAACAAAAAAAGCTATGTGTGGTCTTTTGCAATATATTTTAAGTCTCTTTGCAGATTAACATTCAAGTATGCCACACCTGGTATTAAAAATAGTTTGCTTTTGGCTTTGCTGACAATGCAAATTTTGTGGAAAGAGCAGATACTCACTGAAACTACATTCACAAAGTCATCGTCAGACAAGGTCTCCAACATCTCAATGACTGACGTGCGGATCAGCTTCAATGTTAATCCACTGACACTCCCACTCCTAAAAAAATTCCACAATAGAAAAGTTGAATTTAGCAAATGTTATGTAAAACGTAGAAACAAATCTCACCCACCAGAACTTTTACCAAATTTCACACTAAAATTTTCATTTTATCTAATGAGTTCTCCAAGTCATTAGTGTTATTAAACTATTTATAATTATGAAAGTAAGCCCAAAACTGTCAAAGTCCCAGTCCTGTGCCTTAGATGAGGTCATAATGCTACATCCTTTACTCATTTTCTTTTCAAGATATCTGAGTTTACCACCTTCAACCAATGCATTGTCTAAACATTTTATACTCCTACACACAGATTTACAGCTCTGGGTTTCCAAAGACGCAAATGACAGCTTGTTTGATTCAAGGCAAAACCTAAGCTGAAGTGAAGAAATAACAAATGTTGATAAAACTCACTGCTGATATGAAAGCACTTCACCACATGTAAAAGCATTAGATGCAAATTCTACGCCTGAGAAGCTTTTCAGCATGAAGCAATCTGACACATCAAGTTCAATGCTCCCTTCAGTCCCTCAACATTGCCTACATCACAGAAGCCTTGCTGAGGCAGAGAGCTTTTATTAATTTCTTTGCTCACTTTCTAGCAATATCTTATACTAACCAAACTTGGCAATTTTGAATTCTGTATCATAAAACACACAAGTCCTCATACATCCTTAACTTTCAGACTCATGAAATCATTATTACATTTGTTGTAATGCTTCTAGCCATTTGTTTTTAGGTTTGTGCTTTACAACAAATCTTGGCATGCACATGAGAAATATTCACTTGATTGCTGAAGTAATTACTAAGTTGAAAACAGAAAAATAATAAAGTGATTAGAAAAACATTTCCTTGCCTCCAGTTTAAATAACTTTCAGGTTTGGTTTGAGCTTTTTGGAACTATTTTCTATTATGTATTTATTGTGCTCATTTCAAGATTTTTGAACCTTGCATACCAGGACCTCTTCTCTCTCTATTTTTCAGCATACAGAGATTTGTTCAATATATCAAAGTACTTTTATCCCTCTAATGTCAATATTCAGACATTAAACACTTACGCATCAACTAAAATAAGCATGTCTTTGGGAGATGCAGCTCCTTGGATGTACCTGAAATAAATAAATTGTATGAATGACACAAATTTGAATACACATTTTTGTGTGTGTGATGGAAGACACTCTGTGATCTCTAAACTCAAACTAACTGAATCAACAAAATCCTCTTGTTGCAGCTAACAACCCAGGTGTTTTTATCTCCTCTCTTGCTGTGTCTTCTAAGTAAATCTAAGTCTAAACCACATTAGTCTGCAGGTAAGATATACTGATCAAAATTCATTGTTTTCACATAACTGAAAAACAGGAATGCTATTTCAGAGCTAAAGATCTTGATGACAGATGAATTGTTACTCAGCCCAGCTTAGGCAAAAATACTTCATTCTTTTGGGAAAAATATATCCAACTATATACAAGTATCAATATGCTTTATGTCTTCAGAGGCTTACATTAAAAAAATCATGAGAAGTAATCCCACTGCTCTCCCATCTTTTACCCATCTAGCAATTTCATTGCCAGTCTAAACCACTGAGACATATTTTTAAACACTTGCAAAAGTCTGGAAGAATGGTTCAGTCTAATACACTGGATTATATTTGATTTTGGCACAAAATCAGAGTTTTCAATTGTCTTACACCTATTTGATGGTTATCCTCCTATGAAAAGTCCATGTAATACAATAATAAAACACCTATAAACTGCATAACACAGAGTATAATTTGAAAATTGTTTATTCAGAAAAATGAACTAGTTTTAAAAAGAAAAAAGCAATATCGAAAAGTAAGTACTATTAAAAACAAGCAGAAAAAAAGATTTTTACAGTAATATCTATAAAGTAAGTGATTATATATATACCAAACCTTTAAAAAGAAAGCTTACCATGGCCTTCTGCGTACATCATACAGGTCTATTTTGTTAGGAGTTCGACTTTTATCTACCCATGGGGAAGCTAAAAAGAAAAAAAAAAAATGTATGGAACAATATAAAACTTTATCTCAAGTATTTTACTTAAAACAATATAATGAATCAGTACAACAGACTTAGCACTATATAAATATTAACATTTTGTATGGATAAAAAAAGTCTGTATTTGTGTAATATGTTGTTGAAATACCTAGACACCCTTATACATATTACCATATAATATAAGGCAATAAAACTACATGTATGTGTGTGTATATGTGTGTGGGGTGTGCCCAGCTCCTGCCCTGGAGGGACATCTGCTGAGGTAAGGAGGTTGCTCAATCTCCCAGCAGGACCCCCCTGGAAAGGCAACCACTTTTCAGTTATGGCGAGAAGACAGACCCAGAATCCTCAGGGAGACCCTGTGCAGATCCTTTGTAACCCATTGGCCTTTACCCTCTGACACCCACCCCCTGTATCCCTATAAAGCCAGCCCCCTGTCCCTGCGGGGGCAGAGAGATGCCCGTCCCTGGCTCCCCTTTGCCGGAGTATGGACTAATAAAGCTACTTTGTGTGGAACAGCCACACGGGCCTCTCGTCTCTCCCTGGTCTGGCCTGGAGGCTGCCCTGCAGAGCTGAGCTGGAATCACGAGCTGACAATCACTAAAGAGCTGACAGCCTCTGCACGGGCCCTCCTGCCAGCAGCTGAGGGAAGACACCGGGCCCCGGGAAGATGATTCCTTTTGGGACCATCTCTCCGGACCGGTCACCTCTTCCTGGGTCAGAGCTCCTGACCCCACACCAGCTGCCATATACACATATGTATGTATATACACATATATGTGTATATACATATATATGTGTACAGCGAAGTGTGTTGAAGAAACAAGTGCTGACTATAATTGACCACTGATTTCAATGGAACCAAAAATTCGACCCAAGTACTTCAGATTATGAAACAACTTTTTTAACAGCAACACATTTAATTAAAAAAAAAAAAAGTTAATTATTGCTATATATAGTAATGGTATCACAGTTATGAGATACCAATCTAAAAGTCAGTTATGAACCTAAAAAATTGTACACTGACTCAAGAGCTTTACCTAAAAATGCACATTATAAAAGTAACATGAAAATATCATATTCTCTAAAAAAAGAGATGTAAATATTTATGTCTCCTTAAAGAAAATGCTAAGAATGATAACCTTTTGCAAGTGTTTGATTTAGGCTTTACCAATATTTTCAGCAAGGGGAGGAATTATTTCCTTACTGAAAAAATGGGTCTTTCAAAACCATGTGACAGCTTAACGAACACAAATAAAAATGTGAAAAGTTACAGGGAATGAGATAATGTTCTGCAATTTGTTCTCTCACTGTATGCCAAGAGCCTTGGGGAGCTATTTCCTGACATCAATCATTTTTCTGTCTAGGAAATAAAGAAAGATATAGGCAGCTCCAGGATTCTTCATGAAAAATCATACATCTAAGACAAAAGGGAAGAATTATATCTCCACCCATGAATATAAAAGAAGCCATCAGCTTTGAGTAGCTGCCTATTTTTGCATTTACAAAATGAACCCTTTTCTAAGTGACCAAACCATGAGCTGGCCTATCACTTACCAGAACCTTTAAGCTGAGTGTTACCCACATTTAGCAGTACACATTTAGCAGCCACAGAGAACACTGTGTACTGTTGCACAACAAGAGAACCTCAAAATCTGTGCCAGTATTGTCTATGATTTCAGACTAGACCACCTGACTGGTCCTTTGGAACCTGATAGTATAAGAGTATTGGAAATTTTCAGAAATGAGAGAATTTAATTTATTGAGACAGATATATGTCAAAATTCTAACTTAAGTATCATTACTTAGATATGTACAGGTTAAATCCAGCAGTATTTTATGAGCCTACAAGGTTAGCACATGTTCAGTGATGGATTTTTTTCTCTTTCCAGGCTATCCTTTCCATAGGAATTCCATCTGAAAATCCACCTTTCAGATACATTCCCTGAGACTTCCAAAATCCGCATGCAATGTGTTCATTTCAGTTTGTATTATGAGTGGTTGAGATAAAATTGCAACTATAAATCAAGATACTGACTAAGACTGCAATATCTTTGCCAAAACTTTCAGTCTTTCCAGTGACATCCAGTAAAAGGCTATGCCCTACCAAATATGTCCCTCTTAATTGACACGTATCTCAGACAATCTTCATAAACAGAGAATTATCTCAATTTATGATCTGGATTTATTTCAAAACAACAGAGAAAATTCAATTTACCCTGGTAATGTTACTTTAGTTCACATGAAAGGTAAATTCAACTCCTTAAGTGCAGTCTCTAAAGCAAAAGGATGGTGGTTCAAAGAGAATTTGAATGCAGGAGCTGAAGAAGGGTCCTTCTAACATCATCTTCATATACGACTGTGACAGCGAATGCTGACAGAGGTAATCATTTAAGACGGAATCAATGTTCTAAAGGCATACAGTATGACAGAACGGCCCTTTAACTAACATAAATTATCTACTGAAAACTATCATAGGAACATTTAGCTAGAATTCAGCTGATATCACAACCTTCACATCCTACCTTAAACTACAGTGTAATTTTTCTAAGTGCTAAACTAAAATTTACAGAAATATGGGTTAAGATTTCATTTTAGCTGTGTAACAGAAGAGCACAAGAATTAAGTCAGCTATGTTTTTTCTGCAAAATTTGAGAGCTACACATACATGTTAATGTAATACCACTCGACAGGTAAGCACATCACATCCTTCAGGCTAACACCAGTTCTCCAGACAGCAAGCACTTCAGAACTGGGCCCTTTAGACCAAACAGTGTGTGTAAAATATTTCAGAAACACATAAAGGCAAAATTTATACCAATCTAAACACCAAAAAGTAAAATTTGAAATGCCTGAAACTATCCCTAGTATTTCCAAAAGTACCAAATGTCTGTGTAACATTTGAGGGGTTTTTAACTGGAATACAAATCACAACAGCACATTTAAAACTTCCTTCTTTCCTTTGGTTTTATTTCCTAAATATGGAGAGGATGCTCAAAACTTCTAGTGGAGACAGTAAAATGAAGCCTGTGAAGACAATTTTTCCAAAACTGATCTACAGCAGAATTCTTTCAGTTAAAACTTGAGCTGCTAAGCCTTGAACTCAGTTCTACCATAGCTTTTCAGTAATAGCCTTGATTGCAATGAGGCCCAAACTGTCCCTTTTTGGCTACATCTATATTAGCAGGTTAAAAAGAACAATGGAAAGGAAGCCATTCACATGAACTAAGCAAAAACTATAAAAATGGTCCAATTACACACAAAATAAACTGAGCAGAAGCCACTCAGCACACTACTTACAGCCTATCTGATCCTTCTGGAGATTACTGTGAACGGTAACACAGCTTTTGTTTTGGGTAGATAGACACAGTGGTGAACACAACTACTAAATTCTACTTTTTGCTCATTAGCATGGCTCTTTCAGTACACACAGTCCTGGAATGACTGTCAGCAGCTTCAGGGAGATCTGGAGAAGGTCTTTAAAAACATTCTTTATTACCATGCTGTTAAACCACTATTTCCTGTGCCGCATGTCAATAAGTTTTGTTTTCCTACTTAATAAATTATTTTTTTTCCAGAAAAATATAACAAGCTTCTCCATGCTTAAGTTTCCATGACTGCACAATTTATCACTGGATATTAATGGTTGCTGGATCATACACTAATTAAGATATATAAAGTATAATGAGAAAACATGTTCTATTGATCTTTCTGATGGTTTCTACAACAATTTACATAATCTAGTAGAAAGCTTCTGCAAGGCTCTGCATACCATAAATAAGGACCCAGCCCTTAGTATCTAAAATTTCATTCACACCAAAGTGCTGAATTCCCTCTTCAACCTCAAGAATTAACGTGACTAAATTACTCATTCATCCTAGTCTCTATCTGGAATAACACTTTTAATTTTAGATGGCTTTGAATGGCCTGAAATCAATTCACTGGTTTTAGTAACATTCTGATTATTTATGGATATTATTGAAATTGTTATTAATAGGAAACTGAAATTCCCTTACAATATTTGATTTCCACTTATCAACTTTAATTTGTCCTGATTTATTATTTTATAAAACAATGGGTTTTTTTTTCCTTTTTTAAAGATGATAAATACTTTCCATGCAAAAATAAGTAAGTGTGCATTTATAATTATACAGGAAATAATTAGAAGGGACGGAGACCACTGAAAGAGATGTGTTGCTTTTCTGGTCCATATAAAGAAAACACTATAAAGCCATCCGGTGAAACTGGCTTACATCTTACTGACAAAAGCTATTATGTGGTCTAAGATAAAAGCAGAATTAAATAAACAAACAAAAAAATTAAACTTTTTCCTCAAAAACTTAAATTGATCAAGGATTTTGAGATTTACAGTTTTGTTTATATAACCTATTATTTTTTTGTCAGGTGTTTTGGAACCTGGCTCACCAATATCTTCAAGAAATCAACCTCACCACATTTCATTGTTGCATATGAGTATCTTTGAACTATGTCAACACGGCACAGTTCTCTGGTGCATACATTAGGCTTTAGTCATGTTCCCTTTTGATGATTTTCTTGTTTGGCATGTGGATAGATTTGATACTTTATAAATTATTCATTGGATTTGATATCGCTCACACTTCTGATTGCATTATTGAGATACAGGACTGGATATATTTCAAGCAAGAGTAAGCCATGCTTTTCTGTTATTTCTTTACATGTAGAGTGGAAATCCTCAGTTTTGTTGATTACAAGCAGAACCAATTCATGCACTATAGCGACTGTCACAAGGTAGAGCCTAAATGAAAATATTTGTTAGGAAGGGATTGGCTACAATCTCCCATTCTGAATTCATGAGATGATTCCAGAGGCATAGGTGAGTCATGAGGGAAACTCTTCTAAATGTTCTGCCCTGTTCTACTGGTTACATGTGCATGTGCAAGGAACAGAGAGGCAGAGATAAATTATTGACAGCTTTACATCCCTTTACATTATTAACACATTTGAGAAAAGAGACTAAAAGCTGATAACAAATGCCAATTATCAAATCCCTGACCTCATCATCTTATTTTGACTCAAACTCCAAATTCTATCTTGCTATCTCTCAAATTAACATTCATGTGGATATTCAAAACAATCAAAACCGCAGACTATTCAATTCCCCGAGACAGATTCAGTAAAGTCTTCCTTTGATGGAGCAAAGGTACAAGTTACAGCATGTACTTTACTGATAGTTTAATTTCATATTTCTTTTAATCTTTTAGTGAATGTATGTGAAGAAACCTGCATTCAGATATGTGATAGTCCAGACTATTTGAGAAATGTGATACTCCTCAATTTTCTACCCAGAAAGAAATCAGTTGAATTTCAGTGTAGCAGCAGCACCTTTGTAGAATTCCTTTGCTATTTTTCAGTAAAAGGTGAGACACGGTAACTAAATATAAGAAACAGCCATAACATTAAAAGCCCCTAACATTAATCACAATAAGTGTTTTCAACTGCTGTATTTAGTGTTCAGAATATTTGTATCATAATGATGCCTTAGATAACTGGTTAGTATCATCCTCCCAAGACAGAGATTGTTACTGACCAACTCTATGCTACCACACCACATGTTCAGTCAGGACTGAATGCAACCATTCCTTTATGATTTTCTTCTCCTAGAGACTGAAAATTGCCAAGACCTTAAAATGTGTTCAGGTAAAATCTATCTAACGTAGACAGGTCTGTGCTATGTCCTCTGTAGCTTTCATAGTACCATCACCATACAGAAAAGAGAGGATAATAATCTTGAAGTTTTTAAGAATGTGTTACCCAAGTGGTAATGGGTAATTACGTTATGGGCAATACTGCACTCAGTTTTATTACAAATCAGTTAAGCAAAGATTTGATATGGGAATAGTCCATACACAAACAAATCTATTGATTTTTGGTCCCAATGTACCAAAAACCCCAAAAGTGATTAGAATGTGCAATACATACTGCAGTTTGCAACTTAAAATTATCCTCTTTCTGTTATCTTATTTCAGAGGCAAACATTTCTATTTCTGCATGTATAAACTGAATTTCATCCTAAATGTGTTGCTTGCATTAATTTCACCTGGACTAGTGAACATGTCCCCAAAGAGGGCTGGAGTATCAGGGCTTGAGGAGAAGCAAGAAGCTGTTTTATTTGGTCTATTGTGGTTTTCCTTTTTCTCCTATAAAAGCAAATTCTGGAGATTTAAATCTGTTTCATAAAGACACAGAGATGGCATGGATTTCAGCATGAAGGCATGGTGACCTGCGGTATGCAATTTCATTAACTCACTAGAAATAGCACATTATCCTGTAACTGAGTGGATCTGCTTGTGTAACTGCAAAATTCAGCACATCACTTCTGAACAATGAACCACAACTAAACTTACTTTTTGTATCAGGAAATGAGGTTGTAGTGAGGTGGATGACAGTCTCTTCTCTCAAGTAACAAGTGACAGGATGAGAGGAAACAGCCTCAAGTTGTGCCAGGGGAGATTTAGATGGGATACTAGTAAAAAAATTCTTGCCAGAAAGGGTTGTGAAGCACTGAAACCGGCAGTCCAGTGAAGTGGTAGTCACCACCCCTGGAAGTTCAAAAAATGTGTGGATGTGGTATTTGAGGACATGGTTTAGTGGTGAACATGGTGGTGGTAGTGGGTTGATGTCTGCACTTGATCTTAAAGGTCTTTTCCACCAAAAATTTTATGATGAGTATGGTTAGATCCAAATCCCTTTCTTCCCTCCCAGATTTCAAAGAAAAAAAAAAAAACAACAAACAAAAAAACCCCAAAAACAACAAAGTGAACACTCAAAGACACTTATTTCTATGTAAAAGTGGAAGTATCCGACTCACACACACTAATTGCACTAATTGATAATTTATAAGCTGCATTACTAGGAAAGTGTTGTGATTTTACTTTGTTTGTCTACTTTAAAGGCTCCTTTAAATGTTCAGCTGTTAACAGGAACTAACAGCTATAAAATATAAAACCTTTTGCAAAAAGAAGAAAGTGAAGTTCTCAGTTTTTCAAGGCTTTTGATTCATTTTGTATGGATTTTTTAGCCTTTCCAGTCTCTTAGTATCTGCTTCAGTAATTACTTTCTCTGGAGAGTTCAATATCATGGCCACAACACTATTGCTTGCCATTAATTGTTAACACAAGAGCAGCTGTGCACAGCAAGTTCTTCATTTGGTGAGATACCGTTTTATTTTATTAGAAATTGATTTTTAAAGCTCTTCTATTATTAATTTGTCTAGGCAGGGAATGCTCTAGTAGCTAAGTGAAACTTGCTTCACTAACAACTGGAAACAAGTCAATCCAGATCCAGATAGTTCTGTTCTATCCATATTTTTAGTCCAAAAGTTTGAAGACTTTAAGGACAAGACTGTTTTTCTGGAAAGTCATCACTGAAGCGCTGCTTTCTTTATCTGTGAATTTTTCCATTCAATACCTCATAAACTCAAATTACATAGGAATATCCTAGTAAAATACTGTCATGAGAAATGCAAAGAGATTTTTCTCTAATTAATTAAAATTCCCATCATATTATATCTACTTATAATATAGATAAACAAAGGAAGAATATATAGAAGGCAAGATTACAGTAAAGACAGGGAAGAACACAAGTTCTTTTCGCTGTACTCTTCAGTACTGATATTGCAAACATTCAGAAAAGATTATCAGAGCTGCTGATATTTAAACTGAATTTAAGTATGAGTTAATGAATAAAAATGCACACTCAATACTAAAAGAATTGTTGCTATGCATACCCCGATTGAATACCTAACCTTCAGAGGATCACTGAAGAAGTAATTTTATCTCTCTATACCTGTTTCTTTTATCTGCAAAAGGAGGACAGTGATGTTTATATTAGTTTTTTAATCAGAAGTGTTTCATGGATGAAAACTTAGGTATGTTTTACATGCCCTGCAGCACATACATGCCATGCAGTATAGCACAAAATAATCCAGGTGTCACTGAGAACATAAAGTCTCCTGGAATAAAACTGGAGAACTTTTTAGTACTTAAGAAACACAACAGCATTCAGTGCTGTCCATTGGGAAAAGCTGCCAGCATGTGTTGTCCCTTCGGTCACACTGTGGGGCTGTCTAAAGGATTCCAATAAAGCTCTGCCTCATCCTGTTTAGTAATACAGATACATCCTAAAGCTGAGGGAGCAGATGAACTTAAGAAACACCTGTATATGTGATTAAGACATGGTCAGATACACTTAAAGTAAGAATTCTTCTCTAATACAAGTAGAGTCAAATGAAGATGACAAGTATGTGTGTCTAGGTTATGTGGTAAGAGAAGGGCTGTGGAGCTGCAGGTTGGACTCTGCTTTCTCCTCTGTGAAAAACCCCCCAACAAAAATATTCCACAAAGACAACAGAGAGAAGTCACAGATCTATGCAGAAGCTTGGGAGAGTGGAAGACACAGCTTTTGCCAGAAATATCATATTGTGAATGCAGGTTTTCAACTGAATTTCCTATAGGCCCTTGTTAAATTTCCAGATAGAATTGGGAAGATTTGGAACAGCTGGGGGACAGGATAGTATTTCTTTCTCAGTTTTATTTTTGTTATGAATTGCGTCAACTTTTTGGATCTTGACCAAGCGTGGCACATTCCCCCCTTCAGGACACTGCAGACCAAATACTGTCACACTGAGCCTAGGTTCAGCATTTCTTCAGAAAAGATGCTGAATCTACTCATGCACCATCATGCCACTGTTATGAATATATAAAAGTCATTTACTGAAATCTGAAACTATCAGTACTATCAGTCTTGACATCAGTATAAACCCTTTCTAGTATAACCCTTGGAAGAATTATTATTTAGTGTACTTCCCTGAGAGAGCTGAGTCAGTGTTGCTGATCAAACAGTTTTTTACTAAACATTCATCTAAATCAGGACTGTGTTTTCATTTGAGTAATACTATGCAACCAATTTTTCTTAACTAAATTTATTAGTGTAACTCGAAAGCCTCCTATATCATATTTAACTGCAAATAAATGTCTACTGTCTGCAGTCCAAAAAAAAGCATCATTTACCGAGAATCTCAGCACGACAAAACAATGAAATGAACAATGAGAGAGGTGGTATCTGGTAAAAGGCACATGAATACAAAGTAGTTTTGAAAGTTTGTTTAATTAGCAACTACTACAGTGAAAATAATATGCCTCCCATTGCAGTATTTTAATGAAACATTGATTAACAATTATAATCCTAATTATGTCTATAATTAAAAAGAATTTAAAGATTAAAAGAGGAACTGGTTACTTTGTACCTACACTTCCAAGTAGGCCACCAAAAAAGTTGTATTAAATTGTTCTTTTAGGTAACTGCTTTTTAAAACCTAGTGGTCAAATTACCTGCATAGATGCCTCACAAAGTGTAAGTAACTTAATATCTGTCAATTCATATTAAAATACTTTAATTAAATTAATTCATTTTTGAGCAACAGATTTGTCCAGTGCTGTGTGGTTAATTATAAATAAAATCTGAAGCCTTATCTATATTAAAGTACATTTCTGTCTGCACAGCACCAACAAAGCCCAACCTGTGCAAGCCCACAGGCAATGGATTCAAGATTTATAAAAAAAAGAAAAATTTTCAATTGAATTGAAATTAATTGTTAATTTCAATGATCTTGATAAAACACTGCCATATTACTGCTTTTAGTTTGAATCAAAAACTACTGAAACCCTCTGTCTGGACTAGAATTAGTCAAGTGTCATCTTAAAATGACATCTTAAAAGCCAGTACAAGATTCTGGAACTAGACTTAAAAAATAATTAGACAGATAGATGTACATCTACTAGTACTGAGAAGAAAGTGATTCAATATTTATAATTTGTGCTCTCTTGCCCTATCACAGAGAATCCAAATTTTGAACTTGGTGACTCACAGTTCTATAAAACTCCTCTGGTTTTGTTTACTGTTTCCATAATACTGAATTTCAATAGTGTTTGCTTAAAAAAGCCCCACAAAATAAATTTCAGCTTTCTTTCATAGCACTTTTGAAAGCCGGCTCTAACTCTTGAGTTATACATAAATTACGGAAAACTGTTTGCTTGTAGGACAAAGACTGAAAATTTCTAATATTTTAAAGTAATATTAAATTATGTAAAATTATTACATTTATAATATTTTTTTATTTCAATGACTTGACAATTTTAGCATTCAGTCTGTTCACTTGTTATAACATTTTTACATATTTTAACTATATTTAATAATCACTAAATGTAAAAAAAAAGAAGTTATCATAAAATATTCAAATTTTGTGCAACTGCTTTTTCTATATTAAACTGGCCTCTCTGCCCTTGAGGGAGTCAACAGCTCCTCCCAGTTTAGTGTCTCTGGCAAACTTTCTTAGTATTCTTTTGAATATTCCCTAAATTGACCCTCCTCCACTGGGAACAAGGTATCCTTATTCCAGAATTTCCTTTTGATTGTAGAGGCCTGTAATTACTGAGGTCTGGTCTTACAATGGATGAAAGACTAATTTTTGACTCGTGCCTTTAAACAGAAGAATGACCATATATTAAATCCTTCTTAAAAGTTTCATGCACTTTATATGCTTATTTTTGGATCTCTGTTATCAAATTACTGTTTACTTACTCTTGAATTGTTCAGAGCTCATAGAATAGCTAATAGAAATCTCAACATTGCTCTGGGCATCTTCATATCAAAGTGGATGACTGCCAGTAGAGTAATAGAGCTTAGCCTTTCTCTTCAAAAATATGCTGTCATTCAAACTAATGAGAATATTGATAATAATGTGAGAAACTGAAATGGTTAATGGCTTAAACGTTGCTAAAATCATCTAAGAACCCTTGTACTGCTGTCCACCCACACCCACTGAAGCCCATATCTCCCCAAATATGGCTACTCGCTGGAATTTGGACTGTAGTGGGAACTGGGGATAAGATAAAGGTGATACTATGGTCTCATCATCTCAGGTCGAGGGAGAGGAATCTATCCACAAGCAATAGGGGAAGACTGGGATGCTGATGGCTCAAACATTCATGTTTTACACACTTTCTACTCAGGGGTTTGCTCATAGAAAAAATCCCATCATGCTGTTGGATACTATGGTGACAAGGACAGCCCAAGAGCCTCCTCAGAACAGAAGTGATGCACCCTTTGCCCATGGCTCAAAGCAGTGGGACAATATCAGATAAAAACATTTGTAGCTTAGAGGAACTGAACTTTTTTTTTTAACATGGGAGGAACGGCTGGGTGAGTATGTGTCAGGTAATAATGGGCAGGCTTTGCTATGCATTTAAATTTTGGGGTTTGATATTTCCAAATTCTTTCACAAATATCATCACTATGGAAAAATTCACCACTTTGAAACAGGCTTACCAAAGGCCAATACAATGAAGCAATGTTTTACAACTTATAACATCATTTTCAAAATGCATATGTGAAAAGCATCCACTTTGGCATATGAATCCTGAATTAACTTTCAGAACATCTGCTGTGTCATCAAACTGAGAAAAAGTTTACAAAAAAGAGAAGAACCTTGCACAAAGACCTATTCTAAAAAATCTAAAATGTGAAGGGCTTTCCAGTTTGAGCTACAATGGGAAGCAGATGCACAAAACAACACATAGAACTTACAGAGTATCAGACTGCTCTATACTGTATATGCGTGTGCAGAATTTCAGAATTGGGGAATTACTCAGGAATTTATGATGTTGTGTTCTGACAGGATTGGACAGTTGTTAAATACTTAGCTATGCAATAAATAGCAGGTGTGAATATCTGGGTTTTATACTAAATTTGTGTTTAGATGAAGTATATACAAGTAACATCTGCACCTGCAAAACAAAGAAAACAAGCTTCTCCCATTTTACAGGTGTTCTAAGCAAGAATACATCAAGATTTTGAGGCTCTTGTGTTGGTGAACAACTGGAGTAGACAGGTTAGCTGTATATAAGAATATATTTTTCAATAGATGGGAATAATTTTCAAGTGAAATATTATTTCCTATAGATTGGCAGAGAGATACATTTAAGAAACACTTCTTTTTCAGTACTTGAAAAACATTACATAGTAAGCTGTGACAAATGGTGATCCCACACATGATGATAGATCCCCAAAGAATTGAAAGATTTGGAAAACAAAAGAAATATTAAATTAGCATTTTCAATATTATCTTTTTTCTGCAACATCTCCCAGTATTTATTTCATGATCATCCAGCATGACAAAATAAACAGGATTCAAGTGCTATGATATATTCTTCCTGTAAACTAGCCTGAGGCAGTTTCTCTGCCTGTGCTAGCAGTTGTGCTAATGATACAGTAACAGCTTTAGAATAATCCCCTTCACCCTCAGAAACACAAGCAATCTTGTTTAAACAGAAGAGAAAGGTTCTCAAAATTCCTCCTTAGGCAGTTGTAGGCATGAGTCAACATGCTTCACACTTGTCTTGTGTGTAGTGGACACATTATTCATTCATTGATAAAAGCATCACTTAGCAGCAGCAGCAGCAGCACAGGCCTTGCCTTAAAACAAGGCTTTCCATTAGATAGCAAACAACAAAAATCAAATTCAGACTACTCATGATGTAAATGCAGTAAAATATACATCTATTTAAATTAATTAGTGTGATCAAGTGATGGGATTCTTCAACTGGTGGAACAGATGCTGGTTGAAGTAATCAAGTTGTATAGACCTTAGCTCTAATAGCAAAGATGTACCTGTCAGAGGTTGTGGATTCTGAGGGACATGAACATAGCATGGTGCACTTGTATTTTCACTGACGTTAAACATGTGTCTACTTCCCAGGTCACTATCTTAAAAACTAGACAAAATCTCACTTGCAAATATTCAAGTGATTAATTACACAAGATAGAGAAAACAATAGAAAGAATAAAATTAAATTTTCAGCTTTTCAAAGGACATAACTTTCTGTTCCTCTTACTGAAAAAAATACTAGTTACATATTTCATTCCCAGTTCCTTCCCCCTCATACTAGCTTTACACCAGAATAATTTCACAGTCCTTGAGTTAATTCTGATGTAAAGAAACTGCACCTATTGTAAAAAACCAATTTTTAGTTAAATTTTACTGCTTGTAGATCATTCAGAATATTTTTAATGCAATATATGGCATAGGACAGTTGTCTAGGACAGTTCAGTTACCTGGATAATACCTTGCGAGCCCAGTGGCACTACCAAAGACCTGCCATAATAAAGTGGGGTCCTCTTCTCTGTTCCGCTTGAACACATCATCCAGCGCTGCAGTCCAGTTGAGTTCATTTAACACTATCGTTGCTGTCAGAGATAAAACAAATTTACTATTAGAAAGTCACATCCTAACGTGGGAAGCAATGGCTACAAAAAGCAAACAGGAATATTGAGAAAGCGATAAGATTTAATTTAACTAATCCAGAAATTAAATTTTAAGGAAGGCACTTCTTTTCCTTGGGCATTTTCTTTAAATTCCTCACGCTCTTTTCTTCTGGTTGCATTATTTGCATGCCATGACGCTTGGGGTATTTGCACAGACAATATCTTCTATAAATACTTTGTTTCTGAGATGTCACTCTAATTGCACTTCCCAATCATAGAAAGGATTGTTTATAGAAAAATATATGCAAACATATAAAGTTGATGCTTACTAATCACAACATACTGCATTAAGAACAACTAGAATGACATCAACAAAATTAGGTATAATATAAACATAACAAAGGTGTCCCTTTCAGAACGGATTATATGGCAAAAAGACATTGATGAGCTATTTCTAGTGTTAAGGTGGGGCTTCATGAACAGCAGTGCTCATTATCACACACTAAACAGATCTTAAAGTTCATAGATGTGAGCTCTTAGAGTAAGGACAGCAAAGTGAATGTTAACATTTATGAGTTAGGTCATCTCCACAACTGACTTAAAATACAAGAAAATTCACATTTCAGCTAAACACTATGTTGCCAGTTACACAGAAACCTACATTCATGAAGTTGTCCTCCACCAATACTTGTTTTAATCAATCAAATAGTTTATATAATGAAACAAATATGGATTATTTTAACATGTTCTGCAACTTTTTGAGAAATAGATATATTGAGAAACTTTAAAATTGAACATTAAATGATGAACATGTTCCAGTTTGGCCAGATTTAGAAATATATCCTCTGAGAGAAGGCAGGTCACAACCATCCCTCCCCCACCAGGTTTGGGAAAAATAAATTCTCCTTGAAGGAAAGTGAAGGAGATAAAAACTATTTATTTAACAAACACACAGGAAAAGGAAAATAATGCTAAGTAATAAAATCTCTCACTGTGGAGAAAAAAACTGGGAAAGTGTTAGAGTCCTCCCTTTGGTCTCCTCGGAGCTGGGGCTTGGCCCAGGGCCTGGCCCTCTGTGCCCCGTGGAAAGTCCTCCTGATGTGCTCTGAGGTTGGAGCAGTCCAGTAGAAAAGGGAGAAAATCAGAAATTCCAGGGAAGGAAAAAAAGTTGAACTCTCAGTCTCTCTCCAGAGAAAAAGAAGCTGAACAACTGGCCAAAAATTGACCGGGCAGCCGCAAGCCGAGCACTTCCTCGCTCCTGTCTCGCAGCTGGAAAGAAAAGTCCCTATCTCTGTGTGACCTTGAACAAGCTGCAAACTGCTTTGAAGAAGTTTTGCTCAGTTTTTCCTCCCCCCTCTGAGGCTCAGTTTAGAGGCATAGAAAGGCACAAAAATTAATTTCTGGGCATAGGGCAGCGATATGGGATACACATCATAAAGCCACCCCAAGACTGCTACACTAAAGAGTCGATGGACTGGAGTCAGCAATCAATGAAATTTTATTATGATACAAAACACCTTAGGATATAGCTTATGATAAATCATGCTTTTCACCTCAGTCAGTTGTAAATATTCCATTAATTCTCTCCCATTCTCCTCCCTTGCCCCCCCCAGTCATATTAATTTTAGGCAATTTCAAATGCACAGGTAATTATGAAAAGCAAAGGCTTTTTGATGGTTTAGTCACTAATTCTTTCTTTTGTGTTTCCTAATGGACTGTAAGCAATGTTTCTTAAATTGAAGCACCTAGATCAGCAAGTCAAGAGTGGAAAGGGAACTAGAGGGAAAAAAACTTTTGCAAAGAGCTAAAGATGTAGTTATAAATCCAATGAACATTGCCACTGGCATAGAGATCCTTCTTACATTATGGCATTGTACACAGGAAAGAAAATTCACTTTGTCTTGCAAATGGGCAAGTCAAGCTGAAATAAAATCAGTTCACATTTAAGGGACCTGAGTGGCATTACAGTGCAAAATTTGGTATGTAAGTCCACATCCTAGCCCCTGCTACAATGAAAAAAAAAAGATAAAACTAAGAATGGATTGAAAGTTAACAGTTTACAGCCCATTTCCAAAGTGAGGCTTTTAAAAGGTACTAGAGAAATGAGAACACAACATTAAATTTTATAGGCTTGTTTTTAAAGGTTAAGGAGAAAATTGCTACACCATGTATTTTGCAGAAAGGTTTATCTGTTTTTTTCAGAGTAGTTTTAAGATATTACACTTTCAAAAGATAGCTTTTTGAAGAAATATCAAATTAAATTTCCAACTCTTGAGATTTCCTGTAAGCCATACGCTCATATTATATACCTCTCCCTCTGTAAAGTAGATAATTATAAATAAATATATGTTTACTTAAAGAACATTTCCCTGAGATACCATAAAATGTTAATTATAATTTTAAAATGGTTACTGTTCAATTATGTCTTTTAGATCCTGTTAGACCTGCTGTGCAATTAAGCATTGTGTACGAACTTTCTAATCTTGACTTTGTATCAGATCTTGCTTCCAGAAGTGGCTCCATAAAGTCATTAGAAGCTCTGTCACTTAGGTAGACAAGACATTTTCGGCTTGATTTTGTTTCATGTTACTCTTTCCAGTTCAGAGGGGCTGGTACCAATCTCTTCACTCTCGTGGCCAGTGACAGGACTCGAGAAAAAAGCAAGGAGCTGTGTCAGGGAAGGTTTAGGGAAAGGTTCTTCAACGAGAGGGTGGCTGAGCACTGGAACAGGCTCCCCAGGGACGTGATCACAGCACCAAGCCTGACAGAGTTCAAGAAGGATCTGGACAATGCTCTAAAGGCACATGGTGTGACTGAGGTGTCCAGTGCAGGGCAAGGAGCTGGACTTAATTATCTTGATGGGTCCCTTCTACATTCTTAGGTAGCCACTTCAAGGCATCACCATTTAGCATATTTTATGATTCTATGATTGTAATATCACCCAAAAAATGTGTTGCAAAGAGTTACATATGTATACATACACCTCTGCACATACACAGTCATATATGTAAATATATATCTTAAATACGCACATACAAAAAAAGGAGACAGTCTAAAAATAACAAAATAACTAAATACTGAAGTGCCGAATCCATACACTGGAACTGATAATTTTAGCACTTTATTAGACTTGTTGAGATTAGGCTATAAAGTAAGAGAGAAGGATTACTAGATCTTGTTTGTAATATTTCTAGGAAAGCGATGATTTACAGTCAGATCTAAGAGTTTTATGATATTATTTAAGTCCCACTTTCCCCTTCCTCCTCTTCCTCTATAACTTTCTCCCAAAGACAAATACAACAGCTTAAAAAATCCAAGAATTTGCAGCAAAGGGAAAATCCAAGACCGTCAAATAGCCCAAGATATGAAGCCGGAATTTAAAAAATAAATAATATGGAATTCAAGAAAAGCAACAAGAACAGGACATCTTAACTGATGGAAACAAATAAATCTGGGAAAAGGCTACTAACAGTTTGTAATATATCTGTTCTCAGGCACTGAAAAACAGATATTCCTGTGCCCCAGAAATTCCCAGTTAAGTGCCCGAGTCTCATTTCAGTATTAAACTGTAACAGCACACATGACAGGTTCAACATATATCACCTTCCTCTTAATTCACTTTCTCATTATGACAAAAAAATTGTGTTTGGAACAGAGACACAGTTTACTTGGTGGGACTGATATGCAAATAAGTGATTGTATGATCATTAAAACAATCATTCCTGGAGCAGTTTGCTATTTGTAATTCAAACTAGATCTGTTCATCCAGGTTTTTTGGGTTTTTTTTTTTGTTTGGTTAGTCGGTTGGGTTTTTTCATTCTATCTAAAAGTATACTGGATACAGAATGCACCCACATCTGTGTTAACTAATCCACTAATCAGTAAATGAGGAAAAGGGTGCTGGGAATTTTAGTTTGAATAATTTATTTTACTAAGTGTTTTTCCAAAACTTCTATTCATATTTTCTTTCTGCTAGAGCATAAACCTTGCACTTTAAAAAGCAAAGCTGTAAATCAAATCCTCTTTTTTTTTTTTTTTCCCCTTTCTTTTTTTGGAATGCAACATCACTGGTGATAGGGAACTTCACTACCTCTGAGTTCTGATTTAAAGCCTACAACCACGTATTAGAAACTTTCCAAAGAAAAGCAAGCAGACCAAGTCTTAAACAGCAAAAAACTATTCTTCAAATGGTTCCTTATAAAATATCCTGATTCTCAATTGGCACATAAAAATCAAAGCAGTGGTACTTTCACTAGCTCATAGTAGAGACATAGCACCTGTCAGAATACCCTAATTGGAGAGATAGTTTATATTAACCTCATTTACATAGTGAAAATTTATTTTCTGTTTAAAAAAGAAATGCATTTTACTAAAATAAAATGTTTAGAGGTGTTACAGTCACACTTCTGAATATCTACTTGTCTTTCTTTTGAGTTAACTTACATACAGGAAAGCGCTTTTGACCGATAATTGGCAGAAACTCTAATTGGAGAAAACTCTCCAATAAGCTTATTTTCAATTCTACTAAAAGAAGTCTTTGAAGATTGCTACTTCAGAGTACTTCAGCTTCTACCTTTCACATGATAGAAGCAAGATGAAAAAATAAAATTCATCATCACACAATATGAAACATGTTTTTTTCTGGCTAGTTCCACTGAACTCCATCCATCTTTTCATTTTTTCCTTCTTCTTTATGATATGAGGTTTAGGGGCCTTGACAAGGAATGGATTCAATTTTCCCCTGCAAATACAATCAATAAAAAGTAGGGAGCACTGGTGTGTTCTCTTTAAAAGAACTGGAATACGTTTCTGATGATTTATTCTATGTAGAGACTCTGGCCTGCATAGAAGACAGAGAACAACTTTATTTGAAAAGCCTGGGAGCTATTTCCGATATCTGAAAATATGTGAGCTGCTGTTCCCTGATGTGGCAGCTACACAGACACTGGGGAGAACAGAAGGGAGCTCCTTAGCAGTTCATTAATCTTCTTTTAATGTCTGGAATGTATTACTCTTCCATATCCTGCTTAATGAAGTTGTTCCTTTGATTTCTTTAAAGATAAAACTGAGTAGTAATTGTCATGATTTAAATATATATTTTCAATATCAAATATTATGGTATTTAAAAGTGGGCACAGAGGGACAATACTTTTTCAAGTGCACATTTTTGCATATATGTGTGCAGACACAGACACTTCCATCTGTAGCCATGCTCATCAGATAATAGAGAAAATCTACTGAAGGCATAAACCAGTTTTCTTTATGACTTGTGCATTTCAGTATTTTTTTTAAAGATTACATTCCTTCATGTTTATGTTAAATTACACAGAATTTTATTCACTCTCCACTGTCACTGGAAAGTTGCACTCCTGTCTTCTCTTACATGGGACTAGGAAGGAATGGACATTTTATTTTAAGGTACTTTTAAATTAGATTTTTGCACTGGCTTATCCATATGTCTGTCTGTATTAGTATATACATATACACACATGCATTTTCTACATAACTCCCAAATATAATAATCTGAAGAACTGTTCTAGTAGTAACTTGAACTTCAACCCTTCGAATTTAGATGTGTGTTATAAGCCAGCTTCTTCTGTCTTGCAATAGCAAAACAGCCAAAGCAAAGGAAAGATTCTAGTGGCTTCAAAGTGAAGGTTTTCTCCAAGGTAGCTGGTCCTTTGAGTGGCACTGGAAACCTGAATATAGATATTTATGCTTTCCATAGAAAACCATAGGAAAGTGTCCAACTCAAAACAGTCATCCAAAGAAACTTTACAGCTGGTTAGAAAACAGTTAAAGGAGAGCAATAGGAAAATTTTGAGAGATAAGGGAACTGGGTAGTATTTTACCCACCCTCTCTTTTAGACTCTTAACTTTTACCAAAACAAGGCAAATGCCAAGGCAATGTATCTTTTTCACTCAAAGCAAGGGAGGAAAAGCAAAAATAGGTCTTTGAATTTAACAAACAACAGTTATTATACAGTGACATTTCCAATTGGATAGGTCATTACTTTATGTGATGCTCTGCTGGATCTTGTACATGTTACATATCTTCATACTTGTTACGAAATCTTGTTTTGAAAGAAACATTTCCATTTCCTAACATATCATAATTTAAAATTAGTGGATGATCAGAACTGTTTGGGTAACATGTATTTAGTGGTGAATAAAGCCAAAGTACTAAAATACAATTTTTAGCATATGGAGCAATTATTGAATCAAATAATTTCAATTTCTATCGAGTAGACATATCACACTCTCAATTAAAGGTATAAGTGATAAAATGTCATGTACTTTTTTTCCTTAAATGAACAACTTCTCCACTCCTCATTAGATATTTGACATTATGTCCCAGACACTTCTATAAATAATTTCATGAAGAAGTCACTGAAGTCTAGAATAATGTTGTGTCTGCTTCAAATCAAGTAAATTAATGCTATATGTTGTCTGCTGCCTGGCTTAGCTGCCACATGCTGATAGCCAGACAAGCACAGTGAAATCTCATTAAAATAACTAACGCCCAGGAGAAGGAAATGAGAATAAAAATGTCAAGAACAGGAAAGGGAGCTAAGCTTATAACTCAACAAAAAAAGAGTTAATACAATGCAGAGTCTCAGACTCTTTAGTATACACTCATAATTATTCAACAAGTTGTTTATCTCTACAAAACACAAAAGACAATCATATTGTGAACTGCAACCCATTGTTGACAACAGCATTTGTGTATCTTACATGTTGCTGCCTTGCTTCCTCTTACCTCAAAACATACCAGGATGTATTCCAGAATGGAATAATACCCGATGGAAACCATACAGTACTGAAGGATATTTTCTGGGAAGATGGCAAGAAGACAAAAAGTATGAAAAACACTGCTCATTAGAGTGGTTCTAGAGGACTTTTCAGATTTTGTACTGATATGCACAGTCTAAGAACCTGCTGATTCTTTATTTTTATTATTATAAAAATACTAATTATATTATTCACTATTAGTTTTACAGATTACTTCAAAGTAGGACCTCTATTTAGAAATAATTCCTTCCTTAAAAAAAACCCCAAACCCCAAAAAACTCCCAAAAAAACCCCAAGAAAAAATCCAAAGAGATGAGTATGTTGTGTTTTTATGGAAATATAAGGGATTAAATATCAAAAACCACCCACATATTTCATGTATTAACTCTGCTTTTCCTTCACTTTGCTCTAATTTTTTGTTAGCATTTCAAAGGATATCATAGTGACATTCAAATTAACTATACAGATATGCTTGAGCTTTAATGAAGACTTCTCTCTCTAAAAAAAATTAATTAGGTGTTAACAAAACCAAATAAAAGCAATCAAAAGACTGTCTGGAAATGCTGTTCTGGAATAACTTATTAAACTCTGTCTTCATTCTGCCAGAGTATCGCCACTTCAATAACTTTTTAATCACGAGAGCACCTTAAAAGATCAGTAAATCCCAAGCAGTAGCTGGGTTAAGTGAAAAGGAAAAGGGCTAGAACAGACCAATTCATGCAAAAATGCTCTATTTCTTACCTTATGCTTTCTGCTTTTTTTTAACCATTTTGCTGTTTTTCATCACATTTTGTTTTAATTGTAGTCTAAAAACAGCTAATTCAGAGCTGGATGCGATCCCCTGTTGGTTTTATGTAGATCACCTCTTAAAGTTCTTGCAGTTATTCTTACAACATACATAATGTCCATCAACACTTCCTTCTATCCTCTCCCCACCATGGCAAATTGGAAAGCACACGTATCTCCAGTAAAAATAAAGATGTGTTAGTACAATTAAATAAAGATCACTCATCATATTGTTTGGGATTCTATAGGTTTGTTTAGTCCATCATGACAAGGAGATGAACTGCAAGTGGACAAAATGCTGAAAATGGCCGCTTAGATGGACTGGGAAGAACAGAAAATCTGCCTCCTGAAAGTAGACAGAGGTTCAGTAATGCAACCTAAAAAATGAGTCAGAAAGCAAGCCCACCTTCAAAAATGGGATGCAAGAGTAAGGATGGCACTGGCACAATAACAAATAGGTAGAAAGTACTTAAGAATAAATTAGAACAGGCAATTAGAAGGTCTCTTTTAGAGCAGAAGGTCCTAGAATGGTCTTTTGCTATGAGATACCAGCAAGCAGTCCAGATCTTTTAAGATCAAGCTTGATCAGTTTAACAAAGGAATGACATGGGCTAGCTAGATTAAGAATTGGATTTGTCAAGCAAAAAGCTGCCCTACTCTGATATGTCACCCTTTGTTACAAATAAAGAAAATGTCAATTTAGAAGCTTAAATTTAGTAACCACAAAAATGTATTTTATACAGAGTTAATGGCAGAGCAATAATTGGATGTAAAACCACTTATTCATCTTTAATTAATGAACATTAAATGCTTGCAAATAAACTATGGATATTTATATTGACTTCATATATATTTCTAAATAGAGTACATACATATTTATATTTTATATAATATAAAATATTCAAATTAATTATTAATATTTTATTGTAAAATTTATTTTCTTATATATGTAATATATGGAGAACACATATTTTAAGAAATATTAAAGTAATACAGAGGATTTGGTTAATGGATTCTAATCTAATCCCCATATAGATGAAATATTAAGGAATAGCAGGCTGGTTTATTTTATTTAAATATATCTCTGGCAACAGAAATCTAAGACACACCAAGTGTGAGGGGAATACAGCGCACAAGCAGGAAACGTGAGAAAAATGATGATGAGACAAGGTCTGTTTTGTCACCTGAGCTGGTACAGATGTGACAGCTCCTGCTCCTCATCAATATTCCAACCAGCTCATGGATGAGCCTTACAAATTAAAAATAATGAAATTTCCACAAACATTCTTTTTTGTTGCTCTTCTTCTTCTTGTTGGCCAAAGCTTGGTTCAAAGAGGAGGTGGACTGATATTTTCTGAAATTCAACTACCCAAGGAAAAGTCCCCCTCTCCAACAGAGGAAAATCTGTACCATGTGCAACTGCATCATGCATTCTCAGAACAGAAAAACAGAATAGAAATTGTTATTCTTGGCCCTAGCATCATCATAGGTATTGTACTCTGACTGTTAAATGTGTGGTTTGGTGTTGTTCTCCAGATTACATAGAGGGAATATGAATAAAATTCCTCTCTCTTAAAGATCATGGGGCTATAAAGTACCAGAAAGTTGAAGGCTTGCTGCCTGTACAAACAGAGGTGTTCCTCACTCTGAAAGTTTCTCACTTCTATTTCTTGTTATAAAGGCTTACCCTGTTACTTTACAAGAGGAAAAACACACTAATTTTATTTCATCTACAGCATTTACTCTGTGAGGAAGGATACACAGACTCCCAGTCCCAGTCCATTCTTCTGACATGCCAAGCTGTGTTCCATTCTTGGACTGAATCCTGGCCTCCCTGAAGTTAATGATAAAAATTTTGCTTCCCAGGGAACTGATTTCATGCTTCATCTTCAGAGCACTGTAACCCTTCGGTGTTCAGCCACTCTGTACACAGTATTTTGGCAGTCTGATGCAATAATCAGATGACAATATTAGGAGTTGGGCTTATTGCTTTAGACGTTTTAAGCAAATGCAAAAAAAAAAAAAAATCCTTATAAACCACTTCATAAGGATCCAAATGCCTTTGAAATAATAAAAATCTCAAAAGGTTCTTTGAGAACATAGTAAAATTAAGATTCTTTGTAGTCGTTTTTGTCTGCTTCCATGTCATGGGTACTCTCATGGGTATATATTAATCTGAATTTTCGCTATTCGCTACTTTAATCACTCAGTATAGCAGTTCTTTGTTCTACAATGTCCAGACGAAAATAAATTTTTGCAATCGTGCTTGCTGAAGGTCTCCTTGTTTTTAATTTACTTTGTGAATATAAAACCACAGGACAAGGCAATAAAGTTGCAGAAAACTGGAATGGGATGAAGAAAGACATCTTATCTTACACCTACTTTACTGTTTAACAAGAAATTTTATCTTCTTATAAATACCTATCCTAATGGCCTAAAGTGTACTGCATTTTAGTTGCTTTAGCCTCCCATATTTAACTAACACTCATAATCCTTCCTGAATGTGTAAATACTGCATAAACAGAGCTCTTAAAATGAGAGAAGCTGCTGAGTTTGAAGTTTCTAAAGGCTTCTATATGGATTGTTTCCAAAACTAGGGAGAGAAAAATGTATTAAGGAAACACAGACACAGCTGGAGCAATTTCTATGGAGTGAAAAAATGCACATGGAAACAAATTAGTTAAAAATATATTATACAAAACCCTGAAGTCACACAGTATTTTAAGCAGCAATTTTCAGCTGAAGTCAGGGAGTAAGGATACAGCGTGCCATATTTCCCAGGATAAGGAGGAGGATATAAAAGTATGAATCTGGATTTAAAATAAAGTGGAGGAGTCATATCACATAGTGAAATAAACAAAACTTCAGCCTCATTCTTACAGGCATTTCTACACATATATAACTTCTGTATTTGATAAATGAAAGAAGCAAAACTGATTGCCAGCAGCTCAGCATCCGCTAAATCTCACTGTGCTCTGCATCAATTCAGATGCATCAATTCAGGATGTACTCCAGGGAAATAATGGCCCAATCTGCTAATAACCCATTGCAGTAATTGTTTCAAAAAATGAAAAGGAAAGACCCAATGTTGTTTATTTTTTTTTTCTTTTTCATATAACTTTCAGAAAAAAACAAACAAACAAAAACAGCAACCAAAAGAACCAATGAAGCAACAGAAAGCTTCTTGTAAGAAACTCATTACTTTGTTTTTCTAACAGCATACTGGTTTCAGTGGCTTCACCTGTATCAGCCAGAAGTGCAGGGCAAAGGAATCAGGTATGTATATTGAAAAAGTTGCTACTGGGATTGCGATATTCATATACATGATTTGGAGATTTTATTTTCTGCTACATCTGATCTGTGCTGTAGCCTGAATGCCCACTAACAGCAGACGTGGGCCAGGGGCACTGTGAGAGTGCACCTTTTGGTCAGGCTGCATCGGAGGGAAATCCAGCTGCCGCTCTTGGAGATGGCTCAGCAATGTCAGCTGCAGTAACTTGGGCCCAACTGTTTTATTCCAAAGGGCGTTTCTGACCTGAGCTACAGTCCTAACGTAGACAGCTCCAGCTCTCATGAAGCAGTAATGGCCAGATAAATCAGGCAGCTGAGAGTGAGAGCAACCTGCTCTCCGGTGGCAAAGAAGTTCACAGTCAACTGGCAACACTTAATTTCATACTCAAGAGTGTCATTGTGTCTCAAGCACACTGTCACCTCACAATATTAATTTATCTGTAGCAGCAGATGTATTTGGAACATAGCAATATTTTCTAGTATAACTGCAAGGAGAGGACACTCAACTTATTTAACAAGACGGGCCTGAACATAATAAAAAACAAACAAAACACATATTTTTACAGACATACAAAGAAATTGTAACACATTTAACAATGAACTTCTTATCTGAAAACAAACGGCTTCCTTGATACAAATATTCTGTAGACTAATGGCCAGCTTCCCACCTGTAGCAAGTGGACATATTTTCACTAAAGCCACTGTTATGTTATTCCAGTATATAAAATGGAAACGAGACTGATTTTTATAAGTATTTGTTTCATCATTATAACTTGCAGCCCAAAAGTAAAATTAAGGTACTTTCAGTGTCCAAAACCACTCTACATAATAGTTAAAATTTAATTTAGTAAGTTCTTCTAAATGTTTTATGCATATAGCAGTGGCTCAGAAAAGGAGACATCACCAGTGGAAAAGAAACCAGAGCTGGGCCCCTGGTTTATGGAAACTGATGTACCAACACTGAAGGCACTGGTGCTAAATCAATTTGATGTACGTGCTTTTAACTTTGATTCTAATGCTGACTTTCAGGAAAATCTTTGGTGCATCACAATCTTACTGAACACCTTCCTCAGCTATAGAACAGGAACAGTTTATTTATTCTCAACGTCAGCATCAGATTCAGTATTGAAATGTAAAGCGCTTTAATGTCTTAAAAGTCTTTTGAATGATTTCTTGACATAATCTAGCTCTGTGGCACAAAAGCAGCTTTATGACATACATAGTTCCATATTGTTTATGAATCAACATCTGGCTAGCATGCTGCAGTTGTAAACTCACGTCATATGTAAAAAAATTACTTTGTGCATTTTTTTCACAGCCTCAATCCAAAAAATGGAGCAACAACTGATGCCTGTAGAGCTGTCAAACAAAATTCACTTTATGATGTCAAGCTATGTAGTAGTTTTTCATTTAAGATCTTCAGGCTTCCTATCAGTGGCAAAATGTAAAAAAAAAAAAAAAAAAAACCCAAAAAACAAAAACAAAAACAAAAACAAAACCAAAAAACCCAAACAATTTCTTTTGAATTCAAGAGAAAAAAAAATTAAATGGCAAAAATATTTCTTTTTATTAAAATAAGACATACATATTTTTGCAGAAACAAACAAAAGGTTGTTTTATGCCTTCAGTTATATACAAGAGAGAGACAAAAAACAGGCAAGATAGAAATGTTCTGGATAACAAGCTCCTACAAATTTACTTCATGGACAACATTTAAAGAAACATTGTAGGACTAAGCAAAGACAATTATTTTCATAGCCAAAGACAATTTTTCTCACAAAATGAGATTTCAGGTGCATGACCTAGTGAGTAATCATCGGGTATCTATCCCTTGTCTCCCTTCTTGACAGCTTATGCCACAGCAAAGCATAAGATACTGTCAAAGGCATCCGGTTCTCACTTTGTGACAACATACAACAAACCAGAAAAGCAGACAAGCTATCCATCATCGGCTGAGAAGAGTATAACCCCTAAGGCAAGGGAATGGAGTAGAAAAATGCTGCAGCTATGCAATTTGTCACAATTAATTACTTCATTATTAATGTATTATGATTCCATTTTGTTAAGTATGATCTAATCAAATAAGTAGAAATCTTTCATGTCTTGAAAATTTTAAAATGATAATTAAGACCCAATATATTTAGACAAATATGAGCAGGGGATGGAGGGAAGAACTCTATCAGTAGCAAAACAGAAGTTATTGGAGAGTTCTGCCCTACCCTTCAATTCCCTACTGTCCTCCCAGTTTTGGAAAAGCAAAAACAACTACTCAACATCCCTCTGCCTCTGACCTCT
>NW_008235964.1:1794461-1811917 GCF_000691975.1 Corvus brachyrhynchos | reverse complement strand
TTCCCTGTTTTCAGTTACAGATCAAATAAAGACTAGTTTTGAAAACTGAAGGAAACTTTACTGACTATAAATGGAAGAAAAAGTGGTGCAGAATGAACCTGATGCAGAAATGAAGAGACATTAATGAAAAATTAGCTGAAAAGGTGTGTTCTGTGCAGGTATGTACGATATACCAAAAAGTGAAAAGAATTTATTTGGGAGATCTATAATTGGAAGGAAAAAATGCCATATTTTGAGACAGTACGTCAAGAAAAATGTTTGTGAGACAACAAGAAAGTGTCTCCTGACATTACCTAAACAATTAGCTCTCATTATTCTGAAAGGAAATGGGAAATAAGACAGTAACTCCATCCAATCAACTGAAACTGAGCTACTTGCAGAGGTGCACAAAAAAAATCTTTAAAAAACTATGTGTTTTGTACTATTTTCCATCATCAATCAAGAAAAGACATATAAAAAATATTTTAAAAGCATATATACATGATTTGCAGCTAAATAAATTTTAAATATTCAATATCTTCTGGATTAGATGTTACATAATTTTGTAAATACATGGTTATATATGTGTACATATACATTTCACATATGTTTGCAAAAGCAGTGAGTAATCAGTTCAATCTATGGACGAGAGTAAAAATATAGTTCTCACACTGGAGTGGGAAGAAGCTGAGATAAACAGCTATTTAATTTTGCTTCAGGTTGCATTCAGCCCTACTCTAGGTTTTCATAAGCCATTCCAGCAATTTATATTTTGCTCATGATCTTGCTTCATCTGCCTAGAGCGTTCAGTGTTTGCATCTAGCAAGACTGTGCTAAGGACTAAATAAAATGAAAAGAATAATAATAATTTAAAAACAAAATTTAAAAAGCCCAAAACAAACAACTGGAATGTTTGCTTGTTGTGTCTGAAAAAATGCAAAAAAATGGGCTTACTGTTTAATTTTCTAGAATTTTCTGGGTTTGCAATCAGGACATAATTCACCATTTCATCCAGTGACTATATTCGCTGACTTAATCAGCATTGTATTACCCTAAATGTCACAAATAATGCATTCTTCAGTGGGATCTTCTAGTAAAACCTGAATTAGCAGAGTATCAGCAACACAAAAGTACAGATTTAGTGATGTGAGTAGTCTCCCTGATATTAATGCATATTGGGATGCTAGGTGGGAGAGTTTTTCTTCCAATGTGAGCAGCAAAATTGAATACCAGCATTGTCAGCCACTATATCAGCATTGCTAGCCTTTTAATTATTATTTGTTAGGTCTTCAGAGTATATTTAATAGAAAAACAGGACAAAACTCTAATGCAGGAACTCTGGTTTGCTCTTCTTTAGACTGCTACATAATCATGGAATGGTTTGGGTCGGATGGGGACCCTGAAGACAATCTGGTTCCAGCCCCCTGCCATGGGCAGGGACACCTTTCACTAGAACAGGTTGCTCAAAGCCCCATCCAGCCTGGCCTTGGACACTTCCAGGGATGGGGCATGACAATGTTCATCTGCCTCATCTTTCAGCTTAGTGACTTCAAGATGACCCCCGGCTCTGAAACACTCAAGCAATATTTCTGTCTTTTGAAAGTTTAACTACCACAATGCATGAAAAATGCTAATGGATCATTCATGAGAGAACATGAATCAAATAACTTATCTGAGCAAGTAGCAAAGAAATCTCAGCACTATCACAATTTTGATCTTCAGAGATAAAAGGTGAATTTAGCTCAGTGACAATCAATCCCTTATTGAGAGTTCAATGGAGTTTGCTGTATTACTTTTTTTCCTTTCCTATATCTATATCTGCACATATTGGTGCTATTTGAATTATTTTTCAGTAGTCAATACTAGTGTTAAGAAATCAAGGCAACTTTCAGAGAAGTGAGCTTGAAACACGAATAGTGAATAAATTACTTATCAGTGCCATAAAGAACTGGCACACATCTCCTGAAACAAACTGTGTCATTACAGTTATTGCTCCAAAAACCCCAGACAACAACCCCTCTCCAAGCACAGAGAGTGATGCTGTATTTTCTAAAAGGAAATTTCTAGAGCATCCTTACAAAAGCCTCTGGAGCAGCAGATAGGTTGGTGGAAGAAAGGCAGAAATTCATTTTAGTCAATATTGTCTTGTGACTTTAATAACATGGAATATCTTCATTTTCTTCAACTCTACTGAAACAAAAGGCCCAGAAAGCTTTCTCTTGTGTTTCCCACTCTCTAGTTAGTGCTATCAAACAGCGCATTTTTGCAAAACAAAGGATTCAATTATTTATAAACAACACAACTGAAAGAACTGCCTAAGACAGATTTTAAATTCTCAAGCTGTGCCTTCATCTTTGCAGACCTTCAAAACATATCTTGGCTTGAAGTTTAGCCTAGAATTTCTTGAACACAGCAGATGTGACTTTTTGCAATAATCCCACAAAAAATAAAATATAAGCCACTGAAAAGAGACGATGTGTAAAATATGAATTTGGATGCTTCCCTTCCAAGGATGCATAAAATATTCTTTAGAAGTCTACACCAAAATACTTCCTTCATTTCCTCAGAACCTTCCTGTGACTTGCAATAATTTACAAAAGCTATTAAAGAAAGAAAAAATAACTAAAAAATTGCCAGAAGGTGACCAAATAACAGCATATTTTTATTTCAGTAACTTAAACAAATAGGAAACATAATAATAAAAGAAACAAGTACACTAAGATAGCATTATTCTTATTTACATTATCACATGTCCTAATCTTTCCAATGCAATGATTTCTGTTTTACTTATTGTACATATTCCCATAATAATTTTATTCTTACAAGAACCCCCTATTTTTATTTTTTTTTTATTAGTTTGCATTGCATTTGTTTACATATAAATCATATACATTCAGCCATCTTTCACTTATGGGTCAGATTTTATTGGCCTGTTTTATATTTATCTTATTCTAGCAAAGAGCTTTCACTTCTCTTGTCAGCTTCTATTGAATGTTTTTGTATTGATCTTTCCAAAGTAACAGCTTTCCACTTCCATATCGCTTTCATAGGTATCATGTTCATTTTTAAATTGAAGTCATCATTTTGATACTCCACTGCCTTTTTCCACATTATGTCCTTTCTACTGCTAAAAGCACTTTAAACGCTTGGTTTTGGCATTACTGTTAACCACTCAGGAGGACAATCCAAAACCCAGCGATGACTTGGTTCAGTGTCTCTTACAGTGCTAAATTCAGAGCACTCTTATATGATACCTTTCAATCTTTACACCAAACACTATCCCCTCTTCCACTTATCCCACTGATTTTGATGGGAAGAAAAATAAACTAAAATTTCACTGTAGTGTAACCTGGTCACACACACACACACAGAGAGAGAGAGAGAGAGAAAGCTGCATATTTGTTTTATGGTACAAGTAGGACAATTGACTTTTTTCACTTATTTATGAAGCCTTTAGAAAAGCAAAACTTTCCACACTGGTCAGGAAATATTTCTCCAAAAATAACTTAAGAACTGATGCTTCTTCCCTAGGATTTCTTCTCCACACCACTTCATTCCCATGTACCCTCAGTGAAACACATTCTTCTTGTGACCTGAAAAGGCTGATTACTACTGGTTTCCAGATCTAAGCCTTAAAATGCTGTATCTGCCCCCACAAATTTTCTCAATTCCATTTCAGACTAAAACAATTTAAAAAGTGTAGCAGTGCACAGCACATCTGCAAGCAGCACTGTGGGTGTAAGAAGGACGGAGCAGGTGCCATCCTCTCTGGGTTATCACCTGTGTGACAACAGCTTTGAAGGACAGTAAAAATCTCAGCCTGGATAGATACCATTATTGTGAAACTTAATTTTTAGCCATATAATACTGGTAAACAAATAACAACTGGCAGTTAGAGGTTGCTACACTGGAGAAGCTCTAGCCTAAGCCTTGTTTTTTTCCTTTTTTCACCACTGTTTTCTCTATAAAGTAAATACATCACCAAACTTTCTTCAAATTAATATTGAAAGACCACATCAGGGTTTCATAATAACCATAACACAGAGTCCAACATTTTAAAGCAAGTCAAATACAAAACCTTAGGTATGTATTTACTGAAACAGAAACACATTATTTTTTAATTTAAAAAAACACAACAAAACACGTTTTGTAACATCAACAAATTTTATCTCAAATCATTTAACTCTCACAGTATGACTCTTAGCACACAGCATCTTGAGATCAGCCCACTAATCTCTTGAGTAATATTCATAATAGTGGACCAGAAAAATAAAATTAGTAGAAGTGAACTAAAAGAAAGAGAGAATTTTATAAAATTGGAAGACTAAAGGAACAAGCAGGCAACTCTTCCAGGTCACGTGAAATCTCAGAACAGCAGAACATTAGGGAGCAATTAATTTTCTAGAACAACACATCTCAGAGTCTTGATGGCAGTCAAAAATGCCTTTCTTCAGCCAGAAGTTATCTCTACAAATACAGTCGATCCCACAATTAATCTTAGAAATTAATGCAATCAATATTTCCCCTAGCAAATATATTCAAAAACCTGTAGAAAATAATTATTCACAATGAAAAAAAGTCAATAATGACTCACTGGGCTACATTAAAATCATATATACTGGAGGAAAAAAAAAAAAAAAACCACAGAGAGCTACCCTAATTTAAGAGTTAAGTAGTTCTATCATCATGATTGGTGACACATATGCAAAATTTCCAAATAATTTTATGTCATACTTATAGACTATGAAATGACATACTAAAGCAAATTTTCTTTATTTCACATCAAAGTTAACCTCACTGTAAAGGTACTGGGACAATTGGTCCCAGTCCCCCAAAGCACCCACCCTTTTGTACTTCTCCAGCTACACACTGCTCCTCAAATTGATATTATACAGTAACATAAGCCTTAAGTGCAGGAATGTATGTTCTAAATCCTGTATCTGCATAGAAACATCAAGAGCAGAACTTTTCCCAAGAAACACAACAATGCAGCTACTTCAATCACTATTCTTTCAGAATATAATCAGAAATTTATCAAAATGAGAAAAACTAATTAAACAAAAAAAAAAAAAAAAGGGACTCGCTCTAATGGGATCTATAGAAGAAGCTTTTCTATTTTATTTCTTCTTCTAAAAAAAGTGATGAATAGACCAGTGTACAAATTTTCAGCTGCTTTTATTCCTAATGGAGCACAGTTATCATGTTTGAAGGTACATTTCACTGATTTGACATATTAGTAAGCCCTCTGTGTGGTTCAAATGATCCATTTATAGTGGAACCTGAAACATTCATTTCCATGCTGCAGCTAGCACCAGAAGGCTATCTGACCCAATTTTCCACTTACTCGCAGTGAACAAAGTATGCTATTTATTACAATGTGGCTCTCATTACTGTTACATACGATTTAAAGCACAAAAGGTAGTTTCTGTTCTTTCATAAATTTAAATTGGTGGTGCTTCTAAGCCACTGCATTTCCAGTTACTGTAAGTGGAGTTTTCGTCATAAAAAATCTGTGCACATCTCTGTTGAGAAAATAAAACAAGGAATCATGTCTTGTAACAGCTGTCTACATTCACAGAATTTCAATTACTGAAAACTCAAACCCAAATGGTTTTCTTCTGAATTTGTTTCTGATTGAAGCTACCTACATATGTGTAACCTATATGCATATATAGATGTATATGTATAGGTATATATATATAGGCATAATGTGTGCAGAAGGCAGAACTCCTGCCTGAGAAAACCAATCTTTAGATTAGAAATGTCAGCGAAAACAGCAATTAATGTCAGGTTGGAATCAAAGGTGTGATGGAAGGAAGGAAGAACAAGACTGGACATAAAGCTGCTTGTACTGGAGCAGCTAAATCAAAGAACCAAGAGATGCATTGGCAATCAGTAGAAGAAATGAATTGAAAAAACAAGCAGAGAAAGACCAGCAAGTGAAAAAGCAACAGTATAAATCTGATGCCTTCAAAGATAAAAAGAAAAAACAAGCAGCAGCAAATGAAGGAAACTGGAGAAAAATGGGCAGCTAATTCAAAAGGGATGGATGATACTGCAATTCCTCTGAGACTGCCTAAGACTGTACTTCTTTCAATATTTTAGAGACATGTCAGGATAATATATGCACATATTTAGTTGAAAGAATGGGAAAGAGAATTCTGGAAAATCACACTAACATCCCTAGAAGTCTTTAGAAAACAGTACTAAGGAAAATAGGCATATTATAAGGTCCACAAATCATACAGGCATCCTGTGTCCTAGGAACTAAAATACATAACATTGGAGAAGACCCCAACAACAGGAAGACAGAGGTTACTGACAGTTTTTCATGCTGGAATAAATAATTACGCTTAAACCTCCTTCACATTGTTCTGAAGCAAGTGTCACAGGTGACAAAAGATGTTCAAAGAAGTGAAGGCTCAGGTAATCCTCAGAAACGAATCTTGCCCACAAAGGAAAAAAAATGGTCCACAAAACAGAGTTATCACAGTTTGGTGATGTCCAACCACAATAAGCACAAAAACCACGTGGGTGAGTAAAGCTCTCAAGAGTTTCAAAGAAATCAGTGAGAAAAGTAGGGTCAAAGTTCATAGAATTTTTCAGCTAAAGGGGAAGAGATGTGAGACACTTGTGCACCACACTTCATGCAAAAACACAGAGAAGGAATTATATAATTGAAGCAATTTTAAAAAGAAACATCTCAGAGTATCAAACAGAACAGTATTATAGTCAACACATCTGCTGTGTCATATCCACAGGAATTTTTCTTTGTCTACAGGTAAGAAAATGTAAAAGTGTGTGTCATAATTACAGTACTTTGAACAAATCCTGGAAGAAGTAGAGCTCTCAGTAGAGGATAACTAATTGAATTTGGAGAACATGAAACATAACTAAAATTATGACTAGAGCAAAAGAATATAAAGTTATAATGTACCAGCATTGTATCTTAGGTGACAAAAAAATAAAATGTTTATTGATTTTTGCAATACTAATCTTATTCTGAAGAGACAGAACTAATATGGGTTCAAAAACCTATTGACACAGGAAAAAAAAAAAAAAGGAATATGAAATACAAAGACATTAACCCTCATCAAGGAGCACCACAAAGGTCAGCATACTAGAAGTATATTAGGGGAACATATGCTTGCCTTTCTTTGAACTCTTTCCTGGGAGTCTTCCAGTAGATACTTCCAGTTCTCAAAAGTTTTTTTTTAAATAAATGAGTATTATTTTCTATTTCACATTTTGACTTTGCAAATGTACTGTTAGTGTGGGAATAAAATGCTCTTAATCTCCCCTGCATTTTTTCCTGTGAAAGACTTTAATGGTAGCATTGATTTTCTACTTAGTTCTTAAGTTTACAAGTGGAAGGCAACTGGAATATAGTTTGTGACCTGTACCTCACAGCATCAAAAGAGTAGATGATTTTTAGGATGTGGATGCTTGAACTGGACAACTTCTCCCCTTGGTGACACCAGCATGGGTGACACAGAGCTATGGCTCCCGGAAACTGGCCTTGATTGTGCATTCTATCCCTTCCAGCAAAGCACATGAATTATTTCTACATATACCAATCATTTTTTAACAGAAGCTTTAAGCATTTGGTTTTTGATACAAGAAATCTAAGTTGCTGCCTCCCAGCTATAATAAAGTATCACATCTTAAGTATCAAAATCCTTTAAGCCTCCGAAATGATTGTGTGCTTGGTCCTACCTTCCTAGAAAAAAAATTAAAATAAAATGGAATTATTCTACATTATCAATTTGTACCTTCATTCATAGTACCACTAAAGAATTATGCTGAATGACCAAGTGATCAATAATTATTGACCTAGTAGCAGTGAAAATAGTAGATTGACTGTGATGTAGAAATAGGAAAAAATTTATCAGCATGAAGTGTTCGACGTGCAAAGCTATTTAAACAGTACCTTCAGATGAGGACACTCTATAATGTAGTTAAGTGTTTTATGAACCATCCCAGTAACAATTATTTTAAGTAGGCAGTGAAATATATTGCCTTCTGGAAAATTCAAGAAGTTTTTATCATTTTTAAATTGTAGGAAAATGCATCTTATCCAAGTAGAATACACAAAATAGTAAATACACTCTTGTTAAAGAAATTTCATAATACCAAACACTACTCTCCACACAGTGTGGTGTGTGGTACAGCGATATTGAGCCTGATCAAAATTATATCCCAGAGCAAGAACTGGGTGTTTCCAATAATCCAGCTAATGAAAGATGACTCCTCTCTGCTTACTGAGAAAGCGAATATATTTTACCTCCTAAAGAGAAAGACAGTTGCCCTTTAATGGCCATTCTGAAACACTGCTGGTTTTCTGGTTGTTTTTTAAAAAAAACAAAAACCAATCAACCAACCAAAAACCCAAACCAAAAATAAACAAAAAATCAAGGGAGATAATTAAAAAAAAAAAGAAAAAAAAATGGAGTTTGAAATTATGAAGTGCCCTACTGGGTACTAAAGCATAGAAAGCAGAAAGAACAAAGCCATCAAGAGGTTAAGCATATATGCAGCTTTATATGATATTAAATAATACACTGCCTAAGAAATGCAGCCTGTTAAATTGCCTCTCCGTGGATAAATTGATGCTTTAACACAATGCTTAGTTAGCACTTTGGCAAAGACAAGCTATCAGAAAGTAACTCTCAATATATACCTAACTAAGTATCCTACATATATTTTTCCCTACGGTGAATGCAGTGGTGCTTAATGCTCCCTGCAAAGGCAGATTACCTTGTTTTTATAGTGGGGAGCATGTGTTCAGACAGCTCCATTTAATAGATGGATTACTTTATTTTTATAGTGCAGAGTATGCATTCAGACAACTCCACTCAATAGATGGATTTGATATTCTGACCAGAGCTTGCCTTCTTTCAAAGGTGTTATTATTTGCAAGTCCTCTCAGGGCTTCCTAAAGGGAGATCAAACAATGCAGTTGCTTGGCATAGGGAAGTATTTGGGTGTGATTGTTGTGTCAAAGGCTATTAAGTCAGGGTAAAAATAAAATCTGGCAAATGCATTACAACTGAAGTTTTCATTTCTACTAGTAGCTCTATTTCCTACAGCAACTTCTTTTTTTTGTTTTTCCTTTTCAGAAACACATTGATACAGATTCTCAAATACTGTAAATGAGGATGCAGAAACAGAAAACACAACACTGAGTAGAAGTAAAGGCATACTGCATAACAACCAAGGGAGTGGTTAATCTTTATCATTAAATTCTGAAAGAAAGGGATTGTGAATTTACAGGAAGGATTTCTAACAATAGTACCATAGTGCTACATGAATACAGGACTTACACTTTGGAAGAAACAGGAGGAAGTAGTAACTTACATATCAAGAGACCTTTAATGCATGCTGTTAGAATATAAGCAGTGAAAGAGGAAAAAAAGAAAGAGGAAGGGAAAATCTATTAATTCTAAATTTGTATTTATTTGATGTTTGGGGGATGGGGAGGAGGAAGGCAATTCAAATAATCTATCAGGCTTTCAGCAAAACGTTCAAAGCTCTGTACATAGAACAACCATCAGTTAAGGTGAAGTGTGAAGATGAATTCCATAAATGTAGACTGGATAATGTCTATCAGGAAACTGCACCAGTAAAGTGAATATGGGTTTAAGACATCACAACTGAAGCTAGTAAACCATCAGTTTTAAGCACCTTTTCAGTATTTTTAAAGTTTATATTAATGACATAAAATCTAAAAAGCCCTATCAATGAAGAGTCATGGTCTGGAAGACCTGTGGGGAGAATAACATCAAAGACATGAGTAATAGAAACAGGATTATATAACTGAATATTCTCTTAGAAGGTGCACGTTCTGACAGTTTAAAAAATCAGAAGCAGAAAGGTCTGGATGTACTTCAGTGTTAGTGTCATTGCACAGCTACTGATGTTGAAAGACGATGCTTGTACCACGCGTAGAGCTGGTGAGTACATCTACAGGGATCATACCAAAAAACCCCAAACAAACAAGGAAAGAGAGAGGAGAAAGGAGTTCAACATACATCACATCAGCAGTAGGCAATCATCCAGTCAGAAGTACAAGTGGTATGGAAGCAGGCAGAGTCTGGCCCCATTAGCTGAGAGGCAGCACTAGGCAGCTGCAGCTCACTGCAGCTCATCCTGCACAGGATCATTGCACTGATCCAGTCTGATGAACTGGAAATGCAGCAGTCAAACAGCTCACCTTGACCGAAGCAGCTGCACTGAACAAATCAGTAAACACCCGAAACATCCTGAAACCCATGCCAGTACCCTAAACTTCAGAAGATGTAAAACTAATGTTTCTCCTACTAAACCCAACCAAATTAAGTGGTTTGGGGCAGGAAAAAGGGATCTCTTGGGGTTCTTCCTTTTCTTGGGTTTATTTTTTTTTGTTGTTGTTTTGGTTTGGTTTTTTGTTTGTTTTGGTTTGGTTTTTGTTTGTTTTGGGAGGGGTTTTTTTGTTTTTGTTTTGTTTTGTTTTGTTTGTGTGTTGGTTTTTGGTTTTTTTTTCCCCTGGGATTAAAACAATTGTAAAATGGTATTCTGAATTTTGATTTTTTTTTTAAATTTTTCATTTGATTTTAAAAAGGTTTGTTGCAACAATATATAAAAAAATAACAACTCACAAGTTTTTTAGAGCTCTTCCCCGTTGTGGCACATATTTCCCCTTATATTTATCCCTATTTGTATCACGAACAGGTTTTGGATTTTTTCTGTTGTTGTAGGACTCTTTGTATAATTACTCAAAGCATCATGTTCAGAAGCCTGAAAATGAAATCATTGAGACCAATCATCGTCTCAATGGCATCTACATTCACATTCAGTTCCTGGCAATGGATCTGTGATACAACTTGTTTTGATCGAAATTAGGATTTTTTTTGAATATGCTGAAATAACATAATTTAAAAGTAACCCCTTTCTTCCTTCTGAGAAACTAAACATCCTTATTCCTAAGAAGAACTCACTATAAATTGGTTCTTTCAAAAACATGATGCTAAGTCCAGTAATCAATAATAGACTGCAAGTGAATTAATGGGCACTGTGAAATCATCAGGAATGAAGCAGCCTCTGAAACTGGAAACCTGAATTTTCTCTCAAATATATAAACACCTGTCTACCCTCAACATACAGGAAGTGTTCCTTTGATGGATTTAGGGACACAAATATCAGCAGAAACCTGAATCTTCTCTTCATGATGTACAATATTCCTTAATTGATATATGAAAGGATGCATAGAGTATTACCATATGAGGGTAAGGTACAGGTAAAGTGATAAATCCTAAAGGACTGCTGCATCATGTCAGATTTAAAGCTGCCCTGGATCAGGGTGTAACTTTTTCTAAAATATGAATATTGCTAGAGGGAGCTTCAAACTCTATGCTGCCTTAGAAAGATTGTTCAAGTTTTGTTTCAATATTTAATGAGTTCTCTATGATATTTCAAAAGAATGACTAGAAAGAGACCATTACAGAAGTACTCTTTTATGGGTGACATGAAAGGGATATGGATAGTTAAATTAACAGTTAATCAGGGCTTCTGAGAGAACTCAACTAATGCATTTATCATTAACTTTACAAACATGTTCTTGCAACTCAAGGAGGTTTTTTTCTTTTCTCTTTTAGAATAGGATTTTAGTACATTTTATCATTCATCAAAGTAAATGGTTCATGATACTTTTCAAGAACCCTTTATACTGTGAAAAGATAAACTAGCCCTTGATTCTTTTCTTTTTCTGAGAGGAATCTCTTTATTATTGTCTATTATTATGCAATTTTTAAAAATATTTTCTGGCAGCTAAATTAAAAAAATAATTTCTATCTTCCTAGATATAATCTAGGACTGCATTTGGAGGCACTGTAAAGTGACAGCATAGAAGTAGCTAATGCAGGAATGAATCATCTTTTAATGGATTTTATATATTAGCTAAAACCAGATTCTGGCTCTTCTTCTGTCCTTTTTGGGGAGATCAGAGATCAAAAGAGGTTTTGTCAGACCAAGTCTCAAAAAGAAAACCACACTAGGAGAGAAGCCCTTCAAAACCTGCCACATGATGAAAACAGACTTCTGATACTTCAAATCCCATTACTAATTTACAAAGAGGAGACAAATCCATGCTCTTGAAGTGCACTTGAGGAATGCTTTCTGATTCATTGCTAAGGGTCTGGGAGATTAACTGCGTGCTTTTTATTTTGAAGGATGCAATTTCTCCACACATTTTTGTGGGTGCATACATTTTCTGATACTGTTAGACACAAACACTCCTTTAAAAACAGAAAAGGCATGCTTTGTTTCCAAATAAAGAACTCAGTCGGATTAAAAAACCCAAGGTCTTATATTTGTCTTATTCTTTTAAATGTTACACAAAAATACAAAATAACTAACATATCAAAATGCATGCAACTGCACTTTCTATAAACCTGAATAAATTTATGTAAACTAGCTATTTAAAAAGAGCACCAAGAAGTTTGACTTGAGTACTGTATAGAATTTTAATTCTCTGATTATCATTAATTTATGTAGTTTACAGAAGCTCATGGTGTTTCAGCAAAATGCATTATGAAAATGTATTCAAGGAATGGTATCAGGGAATTATTAGAATAGAAAATTCTAAAAGTTAAATATTTCTAAGCTGACTAGCTGTGACATAAAAGCCCACAATCCAGAATAGAAGGTAAATGCTCCAAAAGTTTTAGTTTAGAAAATATTTTCTCTATAGAAGATACATAAATATGTATTTGGAGAATCTCTCATAAAGCATTTTGCACCATAGAAAGTCTCTCTGCCACTGCTATAAGGAGTAGGTGAATCTTTAGTCTTTCAGAGCTTTGTGTTCAATTACCCTAAAGGGATCTACATGGACAAATCCCCTTATTACTTTTAGTAGATTAAAAAAAGTTGTTTCCCATTTTTCAAGAATAGATAAATAAAAAGGTAATGAAAACATGTTATCTTCCACATCAAGAATCTACACTGGTTTAGGAATTAGGCAAACAAACCACCCACAACTCATCTGCCCAATTCCTGCTTCCCCCTCTTCCATTTTCTTATTTTATGTAAGAATTCTGCTCTAACTTTGAGCTGGATCTGACAAAGGCTGATTACCAGAACACAGAAGTTAAGGTTTATAAGATGTAGATCATGCCTTTGTTGCCTCTGATTTATTTTCTCTCTGCTTCCAAAATGTGCAAAGAAGCCCTCAGAGACTGAACTAAAGAAGTTACTTGCTGGATTATGTGCAATCAAGATACATTATATTATATTAATTTAATTAATTATATTATCAAAAGCAGGCAATATATGATGGATTATTTTTTCATATATCCCTTAGCATTTCAGATCCACTTATGATATATTTATGATATTTAGGCACTGTGTATTTTACTACCCTTCAATACTGTTTTTTCAAACAATCCAAGAAACCCCAGGAAGTCACCAGACTCTGAGAAATAGTCTCATTTTGTCATTGCTCTCCCAATTTCTCAGCTTCTACAGATAAGATGACTCCACAGGGAAAGAAGAGTTGAAAACACCTTAAAATAAACATCTTAAAAAGAAGAAAAACAATTTTATTATATCTAAAATGAAGGAACAAAGTTTTGCTAAACGCGCAACAAAACTCTTGATAAAGAAAGCAATAATAACAAGAGATGAGATACTGGAAAATTGTAAGGAAACAGATCTATTTTCTTACCATTTCCAGAGAGTACATGTTCCCTGCATATCAAAGAAAAGAAAAAGAGAGGGGGGGAAAAAGAAAGAAAGACACTCTTCTACAATAATAACTGTGATTTTATATTCCCTGTAAGTGTGGTCCATATTTTGGATAAAAAGCCTGTTATTGGAGCCAAACAGCTTTTAGCTACTGGAGCGTGTAACTCATTCTGAACACACCAGGCTGCTTCAAAGAGGGGGAAATGCTAACTTCTATATCAGTAATTTGCAGTAATAGAAAGCTGTTACTAAATCAATGTCTCATCTGGAAAATAAACGTTTCCATTTCACCTTTCACTTAAGCTAGTGGCAAGAGGCTATTATCCTCTGACTTTCTATTAGACCAGCACAATCTCAGACACCCATGTACAGCAAACACTGTCTAAGAGACAAGACACTATTTGCTAAGCATATCCTCAAAAAAAAACCCAATAAAAGAAAACAAAAATCAAATAAACAACAAACAAAAAAACCCAAACCAACAAACAAAAAACAATGCACAGAGGTTTTTTTGCTGGTGACCAAGATTTTTACTAGTCAGTCTCGCAACCTGTCAGCCTGGTAATCCCCAGGTAACTCAATATCCAATTTGTTGGAGACTTTCTGGATGCCTTCTGCATTACCAAAATTCTTAAACAAGTAATTAATTCCTGCATTACAACTATTTAATCTAAGAAAAGATGCTACTTAATGTCAGATAACTTTTTTTTATTTCATGGCAGGCTTTCACAAGATAAGGGACAACCACAAGGTAAGGGACAACCACAAGGTAAGGGACAACCACTACTATTTGAAAAATAAACAAAAGATGGGCAGTGGCTCCTCAACATCATGGAGCTTGTTGAGGGTAGACATGATTGAGACTCACATTTCTCAAGGATTACTAGAAATAGTTAAACTTAAAAAAAAAAAAAATCAGAGAAACTCAATAAACTGTGAAAAACTTTCCCACTTCTGAAATCGACCATTCACTTTCCATTTTTTCCTTTTTTCAAAACCATTTTTCAGAACACAGAGAACAAGCTGAACTGAACACAAGTACATACAGAGAGTAGATAAGAGGAAAGAAATACATTATAGATGATGAAATGATAAATATGCCACAAATAGGCACTCTTACATACAACTTAATCAAATGCCTTGTCTTTAAGCTAAGAATTACAATAATTTTTTTAGAAGTTATTATCTAAAGAACAAAAGCAAAAGCCAGAGGTCCAATTCATTAAACTTGACAATACTGTAAAAACAAAATGATATATACCACATCTTTTTTTCATTGGCAAATGCATTTTCTCAAGAATCTGGGCAAACTCTCTTTCATTCTCAAACATCATACTATTTTCTCTGCATGTGAGCAAAAAATATTTATCATTTCAGATACAAACCCTTGGACTATGATCAAGTCGACAACCTTCTACATTTGTTGACCTAACAATACATGTTGCAGCTATCCAAACTATATGTCAAAACATAGTTTTCATATTGCATTAAGATTTGCAAAGCAGAAGGATTTTCCTGGTTAAGTCAAATATATTTCTCATGCTGGTGACAACTGCAGGAAATCAAATTTAAGGTCAATAAAAAATTAATTAAGCAGGGACACTATCTATGGGGTGATTTTTTCTAGATATAGAGCAGGCATGAAATCTCATTTACTCACTGTCCATGCTGTTACATTCAAGCTAGAACCAATGGAATCTCCAGGACACAATTCCTTCTCACATATAAGTTGAGAACAGGAATTCACTTGATTTCCCTATTATTTTACTAACACAAGGCATCCAAAACTTAATATAATGTGTAATTTTAACACTAATTTAGGATGTCTAATTTTATTTTTTCTATAATTTTAACTAATAATGTGACTATCTTAAAGTTCTCATAATATTCATATTCCTATATATTCACAGGTAAAGTAGTTAATATGTATAAATAGTATAAAAATATTAGCATCCTTTTTTTATTATTTAGATGCTTCGGGTGTAATACTAGTCCAAATAAAACCAGTATACTGATTCCAAAAGGCTAAAGGGAATTTGAGGTAATTAGTAATCTCACTGTATATACATCTTTAGGTTTCCTTAAAAAATCAGATTTACTGTTATAACCAGATTGAGAACATGTTAAGGTCAACTATTACCTTGGACTGCAATTACTGCTGAACAAAATCTTGTCAAAATGCAAACTCAGATCAAGCCAGATACTAAGTAAGAAGGTGAAGCATCATGTTGCTTGACTAGCAAGCTGAAAAATCAGTAAAGATACGCTAGATATCTTGCAAGATATGCAACAATCTGAGAGATTTAGTGAGCCTTTGCAAATTAGGAATGAAACCAAAGGTATTTTATATTCAGGATGTTGTCCAAGGAGTTGAGCACTTCTATTTGGATTCAACTAAATGACGCTGAAGCAATGTACAAAGTATGTATTTGGTATGTTCAGGCTGACTGTGCTGAAACCAGTAAAATGCTGGTTGCTGAGATTTTTATTTCAAATAAAGCAAAATAACAGCCTGAACAACTAAGCCTTCTTTCATCACCAGAAGAAAGATTACTAGGAAATACTAAATATAACATCTCCTGGCACCACCCTCCCAGCTCAGTAGCTGCTCTGTTACGCTCTTCTTACTCCGTTTATTTTCTATTGTCCCAAGAACTCATTTTAACTGCAAACAAGAGTCATATAATCCTATTTGGTCATTTCTAACATGGAATGTAAATACTGTTCTTCCATAAAGAACCATAGGAATATAAACAGTATCATAGCATCATACAATCATAGAATGGTTTGGGTTAGAAGGGACATTACAGATTACTTAGTTCCAACCTCCATGCCATGGGCGAAGACACCTTATCCGAAAACATCTGTAACAGGCAGTGTTGCTACCAAAATCTCCTTCCATCCTGCTCTGTATATGCAAAACAGAACATGCTTACTGGCATTGCCATCTCTTTGGACCTCCAAAGCTAACCAGCAAACTCCAGGCTTCTTTGGAAACAAGTTCACATGATAAACTATGAGCGCTTGAATTGAAAGGCTCTAAAGATGCAACTGCCTTTTGGCATTCCCAATCTCTATTTCTTCTTTGTCTTTGCCAAGCCCTATGTAGCTGTTTTTGCTTTTTAATTTGTTTTGAGCCATGTTGTCAGCTTGTTTTGGAAGATTTTGTAATCTAAGATTTCATTATCGTCTTTCCTTCAGCTCTGAACAGTCTGTCACTTGCCATACTCATCATGCTGAGCTACCCACGTCTGCTTTTGATTTTCGGCTGCCAACTGAGAAGGCCAAGGTCTAGATTTGTTTTTTCCCCTCTTTTATACTCTTTTCCTAGTCAGCAACTATTTATTGGTTTTCAACAACATACAGTAAGGTGCTCATCTTAATGGGTCTGAGTGACTTCAAATACTACTGAAAATAAATGGATACCAAGGACATAGAGCCTTTCACAGGAACAGACCAAAAGGTTAAAAAATGTAAATAGCTTACCATGAAATACTTCTACAGACTGAACAATTATACAGATAATTGTTTTAAAAAGTGGTGTGCCTAACTGGAAGACCAAAAATAATTTAAATACACAACTTGTTACCTGAAAGTTGACTTGTAATGAGATGTGTGACCTTGTTAGAAGTAGCTAATCTTATCACATTGATTAATGGAAAAGCCCTGGTCTAATTTTTCAACAGATGCTTAGGCTAAATGTTTTTGTTGAAAAATTGAATATTTACTTGAAAGAGGTCTGACAGGCTCCAATG
>NW_008235964.1:1788591-1793453 GCF_000691975.1 Corvus brachyrhynchos | reverse complement strand
TAGGGAATGGTCTCAATGAAATGTCCTGCCTGAATTTAGAAATAGGTCCTTCAAACACAAATGTACTTTAAAACATACATTGCTTATTCAATTTCATTCAACTAACCCAGAATTCCGTGCAAATCCACGTAAACATATCCCCTGGGTAGTGTTCAGGATTTTGTCCCAGTACATTTTTCCATTCAAAATTATCCTAATAAGATAATAATGAATAATCTTTGTGTAGAAAAAGGAAGAAATTAATGCTGTTTTTAAATTGTTTATATCTATTTTCAAATATCTTTATTATGTAAAGCAACCAACTACTAAAGAAATATGAAAGAGACAGCATGAAGGAAGAGGGCACTTGAGGGGGAAAGGACACACTGAGATGACAGGATGCCAAGGCTGCAAGGTGTCTATTATCTTAAGCAGAAGTATGGCAAAAGTTCTTTATTCTCCAACAGGCATATGAAAAACTACTAGAGAGGCAATTTGAGAAAATAGGAAAATCCAGTATGCAATAAAGTGAGTCTGTAGTAACAAATAAATAGTAATCATATCCTTAAATTATATTCTGTATGTTGTTACAATTTTTCAAGACTGCAAATTTTGGAATATCCACAAAAAGCCACTCTCTAAGTATATTCAAATCCACACGTGACTACGTAATACTTTTTCCAGCCTTTCCTTTTTGTTATCTATCTTCCTCACTTTAAAACTGAATGCAACGTTTGTGAAGGTGATACTACTTTAAAAATAGTAACAACTACAGCACTGGATAACATGACAATGCACATGCTAAAATTAAAGTATAGAAGATATATTTCGATCCATTAACCTACTCATGACTTTACAAGCAGTTTCTTGGTAATCAACCATGATAAATTTATCAATATGGATATATTCAATAGTATCCAGATTTATTACCTTTCCTTTTAATATATCAGCTATCATGGTTAGTATTTTGCAGAATAAAATACTTTGAATCTTAACTTTTATGTCCTGTCCACCTAAAATTTAACAACTTTATTTTACTTTCTTCTCAAAGAATCAAATCAATGAATTATTTTTAGAGTGTAGATTTATAAGGATTCATCATGTAAGTCTTGTAAAGTGCAGTAACACAGGGATATAATTTTTAACCAGTAGAGGTTAAAAAAACCCCATAAGTCAGAGCTATGCTGCTGTAAACACAGCGAAATTCACAGCTGTGTTATTACAGGCTGGAAATACAAGACATTCTGAAATATGAGGACCCATTATTAAATAATTAGCTTTACAAAAAACAAATTTCTTTTGCAATATCGCAAAGCTGAAAACTAGATTTCTTTCCAGGGGGAAATCTTTCAGAACTCTGTTGATAATAAACATATTAGACCTCTTAGATATTAAAACCAAGACAAAATAACAAGACAGTTCAAAAAATTTAATGAGTAGAGGGTTGTTTCCACACAAAATATTTCACTCAGCCCAAGTGAAAAAAATTACAGTCTGCAGATATTTTATTTCAAGTCCTCATAATCTGTGTGGGTCGAGTAAAGAATAAACAAACTCTTGTTATCCTAATACATTATTTTTGTGTCATAGAAGATATGTCTGTATGCATCAGGCACTTGTTCTTGGCAATATATGTTAATTATTTTCTGCAGTTTATATTATACTGCCGGCTTTAAATCACCTTATCCTCATCTTTAAGGACTTGCACAAGTCTGAGCTCTGCACGTCCACTTTCAGCCCAGACAACACTATCAGATGTCAAAGGGGCACGGAGGTGGAGGCAGAAGTTGCCTGCACAGTCACATTGGCTCTTCTACAGCTTTGCACAGGGTCACAGAGGGTGTCACCTGCACAGCTCAGAGCAGAGCTGGCAGCTTGTGTCAGACAGAGACAGAAGGAAAAGGGGGTAGACCATAGTTTCCCTTCCCTTCTCCCCTTCTTCTTCTTTCCTCGCTCTAGATCTCAACACAATGAACTGAAAAGAACAACTGAAAACAAAATAAGGGAAACTTGTTTGAGGAGAGGAGAAAAAAGAATTGACAAACTCTTAGGACAACAAAGGAATTTTCCAAACCTCTCACACTTTCATTTAAAGTAGGTTTTAAGATCCTTTAGACAGAACATCTTTAACTTTTTTTACACTATTCACACAAATTGTTATTTTCTTGTTAGATATAAATTACTTCAAGGAATTTAGCACTTTTTTTTTCTAGCAGCCCACTTAAATCATCATATCTACTTGTTTAACAAACTGAAACACACCTAAATATTTACTGGTGGGCATTAAAATTGTCTTATATTTTTAATATGTCAAATAATGAAGATCTACTCATATTCAGTGTTCTGCTTAGCAGTCTGTATTGCAAAAATACAAAGGCCACCATTAGCTATTTCTACCATAAAAACATTGCAATCTTACTGCAGAGCTAACTTTTCCCTCTTGGTACGAAAGGGTTCAATATTAATTGCTATTCCAAACTGTGCATAAGAGAGAAAATATGGCAAAAGAAATGGAAAGGGATTTGAGGAGCAGCAGCAATCATCTGTTCTCCAAAACACATTTTGGCAGTATGTACAGCTTAACCATTTATTACTCAGTCAAGCAGCCTAATGAACACCAGAATCTCAGGACCTCTTATAAAGCCCAGGACAATTCTGGATGCACACCACATGGCTGGTCATGAAATCTGCAGTGAGAGGCAGCTACGCTGACTGGTAATGATAATCAGCATTCTGTTATTAGAAATGTATTTTTCACACTTTTATTTTTTAAAAAACTATGCAAATTAATGCTATACAGTTTGGGAAAAGAAAGTAAAAAGGAACACAAAGGCATTTTGGCATCTTTCAGTTTAAGCTCCAGAGTTTTCAAAATCAAAGGGAAGGACGATCTCCTCATTGTATGATATTCTATTTTGTTGAAGCCAAAACAAAGATCAACTTAACTAGGTATCCTGAATTTGGCTTCTGGTATGGCTTTTCACAGCTCACTGTAATACTACGAATTCTAAACAAGTAGAAGGTCATATCCTTTGAGTATTTAAGAAGGCTGAATCATGTCAGAGGTCCATGCAGATGAACTTCTGGTTATTAGAACAGAAACGACACAATATAGAAAATTTGGCAGTCAGTGGTGCCCAACAGGGTCACTGTAAAAAAAGCCCACAGCCATGGGTTAGGGCCATGCCTAACACCTGTGTTGTTTTATTGAAAACCCAAACTCAGGATTTTTTAGGTTTGCTTCTTTTTTAAAAAGAGCATGAACAATACCAACAGCAAAAAGGAAATAAATTAACCATTTCCTGGACTTAAATAGGAAAAAAGAATTCTTGATATATTTTATTCCATTTAAAAAGAAATAATTTCTTTAATAAAGAAATAACATACTAAAATGTGATTTTGTTTTGAGGAATGTGGTTTTCATGAGGAATTCTGTGTCAATACAACACCCTGATGTAGTCATGTTTTAGAAATATAGGGGTTCTTTTGTAATTAAATATATCTTTAAATATTTATTCAATAAAGGTGAAGTAGGCTGGAAAAGAGAATTTTTAAAAGATATCAATTAGAAGCTAAATTTCTGTATCTAAAAAATACAAATCTAATAGATCATGAGACAGATCTATTCAGTGCATTTCTGTAGTGAAGTACAGATGATAATCATGAAGTTTGGGATTCTCTGGAAGCATGGTTAAAACTGAAACAGAGAAAACTAGAATGTCTGCATGGGTACAGGTATTCAGTGTTAATACATTTACGCATGAAAGAAAGTTGGCAGTGGAAATTAAAATACTGTTTCTGCCAAAATTAGATCTATAGCAAAATAAAACTATTTGGAAGTAAAAATAGCACCTAGTAAGAGAAGATCACCACAAAAATATGAAGAAAATTTCTTTCCAAAGGATCATAAAGTAAACCCTATAACTTCTTTTCAGCTCTGTAACAAATTACTGTATAGGATAAAAGGCTTCACCAAGACAAAGAGAAAATTTCCATCATGAATTGCTAGTGAGTTGTGATTGTTTGCTTCAATTTAGTATTTAATTTCCCCAGGTTAAGTGATTAGAATAGATGTACAATACTTAATATATATGTCTAAGCTGTAAAAGTACTTAAACTGATAGCTGAGAAAATTCTTCAACACAAAATAACAAATAGGAATTTAAAAATTAATATCTGTTCTTTCCAAGTTGAGAGAAATAACAAAGCCTAGTACAATTCAAACAGTAGACCAAAAATTTGGGGTGTCATTTTTTATAAAAGTTCCTCCAAATATTTCTAGATAAAAATTTATTTTTCAAAAAGATTAAAAAAAATTATTCCAGTAAACGAGCTGTCAAGTATCAAGAATCTCATGATGCTGTATTTCAGTCAGCTCTCACACTAATATATACAAATAAATAAAATCAATCATATTGACTGTAAACAGCTAACCCTTGATTCATCTCAAATAAACGTTTTTTGGTTCTGAGGTAGAATATTTCAGAAAACCCACTTTCAGTAGAAATTTGTGTTTAGACAACTACATCTCTATGAAAGCCTAGGGTATTTAGGGTCTAAATTTACTTCTGAAAATAAAAATTTTGCTTTCTTATTTTGCAGAAACATTTGAAAATTCTATTTCAATATCTTAAGGTAAGACAATGCAAGTCTAGAAGAGTACCTGGAATTACAACATAGGTGTGTTTTATTTCAGGTTTGACATTATTTCTTTTCCCATTAAGAATCTTATGCCACTTTTAGCAATTAGTTAGTCTTGGATAAATTGTCTAGGCCAAGATGGATTCTCAAATACTCAGCTTGAGAGTATGGTACTGTATCATTTTGTGATGCATCATTATTAGGCAGATTACTTTAAATCTGCATTGATAATTCCTTACTAT
>NW_008235964.1:1787520-1788528 GCF_000691975.1 Corvus brachyrhynchos | reverse complement strand
ACTTTAGACAGAAGTCATGATCAGCTTGGTGTCAAGTGGATATGCTAGACCATCCATCCAATTTAACTAATGGTACTAATCCCAGTACAAAATATAAGTACCTCCTTGCACTGGAGGACACTGTTCAAGTTGTTTGGCCTTCTTGATTGTAACAGAAACAAGCTTTTTCAGCAAGCCAGAAAAGCCATTTCTTTTTGCTGCTTATTTAAATAAGAATTTAATTCAGGGAGCTTTAGCAAGCTACTTGTGGGGAAAAACCCAACTGTAATTGTCAGAGCATAAAAAGCAATACTGACCCTAGAGTTCTTTACTTAAGTTTCTGCATCAGTATTTTCCTTCCAGGTTTAAAATTGAACCAACCAGGCAGTACTTAGGGACTTTGCTGCAACTAACATTTGCTTTATAGTTACCCCAAGCCATAGTCTTTGGTATTTAAAACAGGCTGACACTGAAATTCATTTAAAGGTCTACTTCGCTCATCACATTTTCACAAATAACTCACTGATTAAAATAAGAGAAAATACCAAAAAAATAAAAAAAAGGAAGAAGTTACAGTAATCTTACATGCCATCTGCACGGGACATACATAGATAGTATCTATTTCCAAATTTAAAGGTGTGAACAAACACAAAATCAGAGAGTTGAAACAATTGATTTTCGATCTCCGATGTAGTAGACCTGCACTATTCATTTATCCCTTACAATAAACCAGGAGAAAAAGAGTTCTGAATAGCTTCAGTTTTAAAGCTATCACAAAAAATATACCAAGAGCACTAATCCTAAATTATGATGAAACAATTAATTTAAGTAATAAAAGTGTCCTGACTGTCTGTAACTGCTATTTAAATACAAAAAAAGCACACAAACTTTTTATTGTGTCTTTGGATATTTAAAGAATGTGGATGGAGAGTGCCAAAATATTTACACAAGATTTATCAATATCTAGATTCCTTAATAAAACTTATTATCCACACATAAGACCTTCAATGAATAAATGATAACACACTC